>NW_027203137.1:2257500-2508224 GCF_024711535.1 Dipodomys merriami
GGGTTAGAGTTACGGTTAGGGTGAGGGTGAGGGTTAGGGTTAGGTGAGATTTAGGGTGAGGTTTAGGGTTGGGGTTAGGTTGAGGGTGAGGATTATGTTTAGAGTCAGGGTTAGTGGGAGGGTTAGGGTGAAGGTTAGGGTTAGGTTGATTTTTTGGCATAGGGTTAGGGTTAGGATTAGGGTTAGGGTGAGGGTGAGTGTGAGTGTTAGGGTTAGGGTTAGGCTTAGGTTTAGGGTTAGGCTGAGGGTGAGGGTGAGAGTGAGCATTTGAGTTACAGTGAGGGTGAGGATTAGAGTTAGGGTGAGGGTTAGGATGAGGGTTAGAGTTACAGTGAGGGTGAAGGTTAGGGTTAGGGTGAGGGTTAGGGTTAGGATTAGGGTTAGGGTGAGGGTGAGGGTTAGGATTAGGGTTAGAGTTAAGTTTATTGTTAGTGTTATGGTTAAGGTTACTTTTGGAGTGAGGGTGATGCTGAGGGTGAGGGTTAGGGTTAGGTTTAGAGTTAGGGTTAGGATTAGGGTTAGGGTGAGGGTGAGTTTGAGGGTAAAGGTTAGGGTTAGGTTGATGGTTAGTGTTACGGTTAGCTTGAAGGTTAGGATGAGGGTTAGGGATAGATTGAGTGTTAGGGTGAGGGTGAAGGAAGGGTAAATTGAGGGTTAGGCTGTGGGTGAGGGTTAAGATAAGGGTGAGTGTTAGGGTTCGGGTGAGGGTGAGGGTTAGATTGAGGATTAAGGTTAGGGTTAGTGTGAGGTTTAGGGTGAGGATAAGGGTTTAGGTTTAGGTGAGGATAAGAGTTAGAATTAGGGTTAGGGTGAGGGCTAGGGTGAGGCTGAGGGTTAGTGTTAGGGTTAGGGTTAGGGTGCGGTTTAGGGTTAGGATGAATATTAGGGTTAGTGTGAGGGTTAGTGTTAGGGTTATGGTTAGTGTTAGGGTAGGGGTAAGTGTTAGGGTGATGGTTAATTTAGGGTGAGGGTTACAGTTAGGTTGAGGGTTAGGGTTCGTGTTAGGGTTATTTTTAATTTTAGGTTTAGGGTTACGTTGAGGGTGATGGTGAGGGTGAGGGTTAGGGTTATTGTGAGGTTTAGGGTTAGGATTTGGGTTAGAGTTAGGGTTAGGGTTATGGTGAGATTTAGGGTTAGATTTAGGCTTAGGGTGAGGGTTAGGTTGACGGTTCGGGTTAGGGTTAGTGTTAGTTTAGGGTTAGGGTGAGGGTTAGTTTGAGGGTTAGGGTTAGAGTTAGGGTTAGGTTTAGGATTTGGGTTAGGGTGAGGGTGAGTGTGTGGGTTAGGGTTAGGTTTAGGGTAAGGCTTAGGGTTAGGGTGAGGGTGAGTTTGAAGGTGAGGGTTAGGTTTAGGGTGAGTGTTAGGATTACGGTTAGGGTGAGGGTAAGGGTGAGGGTTAGGGTTAGGATTAGGGTTAGGCTGAGGGCTAGGGTGAGGGTGAGGTTTAGGTTTATGGTTAGTGGGAGGTTTAAGGTTAGGGTTAGGTTGAGGATGAGGTTTAATTTTAGAGTTAGTGTTAGGGTGAGTGTGAGTGTTAGGATTAGTGTTAGGGTTAATGTTAGGGTTATTGTTAGGGTTAGGTTGAGGGTTAGTGTTATGGTTAGGATTAGGATTAGGGTTAATGTGAGGGTGAGTGTGAGGGTTAGGGTGAGGGTTAGGTTGGGCTTAGGGTTAGGCTGAGGGTCATGGTGAGGGTTAGGGTTAGGGTTAGGGTGAGGGTGAGGTTTAAGGATAGAGTTAGTGTTAGTGTGAGGGTTAGTGTGAGAGTGAGTGTTAGGGTTAGGTTGTGGGTGAGGGTTAGGATTAGGTTGATGCTAAGGGTTATGGTCAGGGTGAGGGTTAGGATGAGGGTTAGGGATAGTGTGAGGATTAGGGTGAAGGTGACAGTACGGGTAAAGGTGAGGGTTAGGCTGAGAGTGAGGATTACTGTAAGGGTGAGGGTTAGGGCTAGGGTGAGGGTTAGGTTTAGGGTTAGGGTTAGGGAGTGGTTTAGATTGAGGATTCGTTTTTGGGGTTAGTGTGAGATTTAGGGTTAGTGTGAGGATGAGGGTTAGGGTTGGGTTGAGCGCTAGGGTGAGGATGAGGGTTAGGGTTAGGGTTAGGGTGAGTGTTAGGTTTTGGGTGATCGTTAGGGTTAATGTGAGGGTTAGTGTTAGGGTTAGGGTTAGTGTTGGGGTGAGGGTAAGTGTTAGGGTGAGGTTTAGGGTTAGGGTGAGAATTATGGTTAGAATGAGGGTTAGGGTTAAGTTTAGGGTTATTTTTAGGGTTATTGTTAGGGTTAGGATGAGGGTCAGGTTTAGGATTAGGGTTAGGGTGAGGGCTAGGGTGAGTGTGAGAATTATGGTTAGGGTTAGGCTTAGGCTTAGGGTTAGGCTTAGGCTGAGGGTGAGGTTGAGGGTGAGGGTTAGCATGATGGTTAGGTCATGGTTAGAGTGAGGGTTAAAATGAGGGTTAGGTTTAGAGTGAGGGTGACAGTAAGGGTCAAGATGAGGGTTAGTGTGAGGACTAGGGTTAGGGTGAGGGGGAGGATAAGATTGAGGATAGTGTTAAGGTTAGAGTGACTTTTACGGTGATAATGAGGGTTAGGGTTAGGGTGAGGGCTAGGGAGAGGGTGAGCATTAGGGATAGGGTTAGGTTGAGGTTTAGGGTTAAGGTGATAGTTAGAGGGTTAGTGTGAGGGTTAGTGTTAGGACTAGGGTTAGTTTTAGGGTTCGGGTTAGTGTTAGGGTGAGTTATAGCGTTAGGGTAAGGGTTATGGTTAGGGTTAGGGTTAGTGTTAGCTTTAGGGTTATTGTTTGGGTTAGGGTTAAGCTTACGTTGAGTGTGAGGGGGAGGGTAATATTAGGGTGAGGGTTACCGTTAGGGTGAGGGTTATGGTTAGGGTTAGGGTTAAGTGTTAGGTTTAGGGTTGTTTTTAGGGTTAGGGTTAGGGTTAAGTTTACGGTGAGGATGAGGGTGAAGGTAAGGTTTAGGTTTAGGTTGAGGTTTAGATTTAGGGTTAGGGTTAGAGTTTGGGTTAGGGTGAGGGTGAGGTTTAGGTTTAGAGTTAGTGTTAGGGGTAGGTTTAGGGTGAGGGTTAGGGTTAGGATTAGGGTTAGGGTTAGTGTTAGGATTAGGGTTAGGGTGAGGTTGAGTGTGAGGGTTAGGGTTAGGGTTAGTCTGAGGGTGAGGGTAAGGGTTAGGTTTAGGATTAGGGTGAGGTTTAGGATGAGGTTAAGGTTAGGATTAGGGTTAGGATGAGGGCAAGTGTGAGGGTGAGGGTTAGGGTTAGCATTATGGTGAGGTTTAGGATTAGGGTTAGGTTTATGGTTAGGGTGAGGGTTAGGGTTAGGGTTACAGTGAGGGTGAGGTTTAGGGTTAGGGTGAGGGTTAATGTTAGGGTTAGGGTGAGGGTGAGGTTTAGGGTTAGAGTTAGGGTTAGTGTTAGGGTTAGGGTTAGGGTGAGTGTTAGGGTTAGGTTTGGGTTAGGGTTAGGGTTAGGCTAAGGGTTAATGTTAGTGTTATGGTTAGTGTTAGGTTTAAGTTTGCAGTGAGGGTGAGGCTGAGGGTGAGGTTTATGGTTAGGGTTAGGGTTATGGTTAGTGTTATTGTTAGGGTTAGGGTTAGAGTTACGGTGAGGGTGAGGGTGAGGGTGAGGGTAAGGCTTAGGTGAGATGGGTGAGGTTTAGGGTTAGGGTTAGGTTGAGGGTGAGGATTACGTTTAGAGTTAGGGTTAGTTGGAGGGTTAGGGTGAGGGTTAGTGTTAGGTTTAGGCTTAGGCTTAGGGTTAGGCTGAGGGTGAGGGTGGGAGTGAGCGTTTGTGTTACAGTGAGGGTGAGGATTAGAGTTAGGGTGAGGGTTAGAAGGGGGGTTAGGTTTACAGTGAGGGTGAGGGTTAGGGTTAGGGTGAGGGTAACGTTTAGGATTAGGGTTAGGGTGAAGGTGAGGGTTAGGATTAGGGTTAGAGTTAGGTATATTTTTGGTGTTATGGTTAAGGTTACTTTTGGAGTGAGGGTGAGGCTGAGTGTGAGGGTTAGGATTAGGATTAGGGATAGGGTTAGGATTAGGGTTAGGGTGAGGGTGAGATTGAGGATGAGGTTGAGGGTTAGGGTTAGGTTTAGGGTGAGATTTAGGTTTAGGATTAGGGTTAGAGTTAGGGTTAGGTTTAGGGTGAGGGTAAGTGTTAGGGTGAGGTTTAGGTTTAGGGTTAGGTTTACAGATAGGTTGAGGGTTAGGTTTCCTGCTAGTGTTAATTTTAATTTTAATTTTAAGTTTATTGTTACGTTGAGGGTGAGGGTGAGGGTGAAGGTTAGGGTTATGGTTAGGGTGAGGTTTAAAGTTAGGATTAGCGTTAGAGTTAGGGTTAGGTTTAGGTTGAGGTTTAGGGTTAGAGCTAGGCTTTGGGTGAGGGTTAGTGTGAGGGTTAGGGTTAGGGTTAGTGTTAGGTTAGGGTTAGGGTGAGGGTTAGTGTGAGGGTTAGGGTTAGGTTTAGGTTGAGGTTTAGGTATAGGGTTAGGGTTAGAGTTAGGGTTAAGTTGATCGTGAGGTTTAGGGTTAGAGTTAGAGTTAGTGTTAGGGTTAGGTTTAGGGTGAGGGTTAGGGTGAGGGTTAGATTTCGGGTTAGGCTTAGGCGGATTGTGAGTGTGAGGGTTAGGGTTAGGGTGAGGGTTAGCGTTATGTTTAGGGTGAGGGTTTGGATGAGGTTTTTGGTTATGGTTAGGGTTAGTGTTACTTTTAGGGTTAGGGTTATGGTTAAATTTAGGTTTATGGTTAGGGTTAAGGTGCGGGTTAGGTTTAGGGTTAAGGTTAGGTTTAAGGTTATGGTTATTGTTAGTGTTATGGTTAGTGTTAAGTTTGCAGTGAGGGTGAAGCTCAGGTTGAGGGTTATGGTTAGTGTTAGTGTTAGGGTTAGGGTGAAAGTTAGTGTTATTGTTAGGGTTAGAGTTAGAGTTATGCTCACGGTGAGAGTGAGGGTGAGGGTGAGGGTTAGGGTGAGGTTTAGGGTGAGGTTTAGGTTTAAGGTTAGGGTTAGGGTGCTGGTGAGCTTTAGGTGTATAGTTAGGGTTAAGGGGAAGGATAGGGTAAGGGTTAGATTTAGGGTTAGTTTTATAGATAGGTTGAGGGTTAGGGTTCCTGCTAGGGTTATTTTCAATTGTAAGTTTAGGGTTACGTTGAGGGTGAGGGTGAGGGTGAGGGTTAGGGTTAGGGTTAGGGTGAGGGTTAAGGTTAGGATTAGGGTTAGAGTTAGGGTTAGGGTTAGGGTGAGGTTTAGGGTTAGAGTTAGGCTTAGGGTGAGGGTTAGTGTGAGGGTTAGGGTTAGGGTTAGTGTTAGGTTAGGGTTAGGGTGAGGGTTAGTGTGAGGGTTAGGGTTAGGTTTTGGTTGAGGTATAGGTATAGGGTTAGGGTTACAGGTAGGGTTAGGTTGATCGTGAGGTTTAGGGTTAGAGTTAGGGTTAGTGTTAGGTTTAGTTTTAAGGTGAGGGTTAGGGTGAGAGTTAGAGTTCGGGTTAGGCTTAGGCGGATTTTGAGGGTGAGGGTTAGGGTTAGGGTGAGGGTTAGCGTTAGGTTTAGGGTGAGGGTTTGGATGAGGTTTTTGGTTATGGTTAGGGTTAGTGTTACTTTTAGGGTTAGGGTTAGGGTTAGGTTTATGGTTAGGGTTAAGGTGAGGGTTAGGTTTGGGGTTAGGCTTAGGGTTAATGTTAGGGTTATTGTAAGTGTTATGGTTAGTGTTAAGTTTGCAGTGAGGTTGAGGCTCAGGTTGACAGTGATGGTTAGTGTTAGGGTAAGAGTTAGGGTTAAGGTTAGTGTTATTGTTAGGGTTAGGGTTAGAGTTACGGTCACGGTGAGAGTGAGGGTGAGGCTGAGGGTTAGGGTGAGGTTTAGGGTGAGGTTTAGGTTTAAGGTTAGGGTTAGGGTGCTGGTGAGGTTTAGGTTTAGAGTTAGGGTTAAGAGGAGGGTTAGGGTGAGGGTTAGGTTTAGGTTTAGTGTTAGCATTAGGGTGAGGGTGAGGGTTAGGTTGAAGTTCAGGGATAGGGTTAGGGTTAGGGTTAGGTTAGGGTCAGTGTGAGGGTGAGGGTTAGGGTTAGGGTTAGGGTTAGGCTTAGGCTTAGGCTAAGGGTGAGGATGGGAGTGACTATTAGGCTTAGGGTGATGGTTAGGCTTAGGTTAGTGTTATTGTTAGGGTTAGGGTTAGAGTTACGGTGAGGGTGAGGGTGCGGGTGAGGTTTAGGGTTAGGGTTAAGGTAAGGTTTAGGGTTACGTTAAGAGATAGAGTTAGGGTGAGGGTGAGGTTTAGGGTTAGAGTTAGTGTTAGTGTTAGGGTTAGGCTTAGGGTTAGGCTGAGCCTGAAGGTGGGGGTGAGGATTAGGGTTAGGTTTAGGATTAGAGTTAGGGTTAGGGTTAGGGTTAGGGTTCGGGTTTGGGTTATTTTTAGAGTTATGGTTAGGGTTAAGTTTGCAGTGAGAGTGAGGCTGAGGGTGAGGTTTATGGTTCGGGTTAGGATTAGGATTAGGGTTAGGGTAAGGGTGAGTGTGAGGGTTAGGGTTAGGGTTAGGCTTAGGCTTAGGGTTAGGCTGAGGGTGAGGGTGGGGGTGAGGGTTAGTGTTATGTTGAGGGTGAGGATTAGGGTTTGGGTGATGGTTAGGATGAGGGTTAGTGTTATGGTGAGTGTAAGGTTTAGAGTTAGGGTGAGGGTTTGGGTTAGGATTAGGGTGAGGGTGAGGGTGATAGGGTTAGGGTTAGGGTTATTGTTAGTGTTATGGTTAAGGTTACCTTTGCAGTGAGGGTGAGGCTGAGGGGGAGGTTTAGGGTGAGGATTAGGGTTAGGGTGCGGTTGAGGGTTAGGGTTAGGGTTAGGGTGAGGTTTAGGGTTAGGGTGAGGGTTAGGGTTAGTGTGAGGGTTAGTGTTAGGGTTATGGTAAGGGTTAGGGTCAGGGTTAATGTTAGGTTCAGGGTTAGGGTTAGGGTTAGTGTTAGGGTTAGGGTTAGGGTGAGGGTTAGTTTGAGGTTTAGGGTTAGGCTTAGGTTTAGGATTAGGTTTGGGTGAGGGTGAGTGTGAGGGTTAGGGTTACGCTTTGGCTTAGTCTGAGGGTGAGGGTGGAGGTGAGGATTAGTGTTTGGTGATAGATAGGTTTAGAATTAGAGTGACGGTTAGGATGAGGTTTAGGGTTACGATTAGGGTGAGGGCTAGGGTGAGGGTGAGGGTTAGTGTTAGGGTTAAGGTTAGGCTGAGGTTTAGGCTGAGGGTGAGATTGAGGGTTAGGGTTAGGGTTAGGTTGATGTTTTGGGTTCGGTTAGCTTGAAGGTTAGAATGAGGTTTAGGGATAGGGTGAGTGTTAGGGTGAGGTTGATGGTAAGGGGAAAGTTGAGGGTTAGGCTGTGGGTGAGGGTTAAGATAAGGGTGAGGGTTAGGGTGAGGGTTAGGGTAAGTGTGAGGGTTAGGGGATAGGGTGAGGATGGTTAGGTTTAATGTGAGGTTTAGGGTGAGCATGAGGGTTAGGGTTAGGTGAGGGTAAGGGTTAGAATTAGAATTAGGGTGTGGGCTAGGGTGAGGGTGAGGTTTAGGGTTAGGGTTAGGGTTAGGGTGAGGTTTAGGATTAGGGTGAGTGGTAGGGTTAGTGTGAGGTTTAGGGTTAGGGTTAGGGTTAGTGTTAGGGTGAGGGTAAGTGTTAGGATGATGGTTAGGGTTAGGGTGAGGTTTACAGTTCGGGTAAGGTTGAGGTTTAGTGTTAAGGTTATTTTTCATTTTAGGTTTAGGGTTACATATAGGGTGAGTGTCAGGGTGTGGGTAAGGTTGAGGTTTAGGGTGAGCTTTAGGGTTAGGATTAGTGTTAGAGTTAGAGTTAGGATTAGGGTGAGGTTTAGGTTTAGAGTTAGGCTTAGGGTGAGGGTTACTGTGAGGTTTAGGGTTAGGATTAGTGTTATGTTACGGTTAGAGTGAGGGTTAGTGTGAGGGTTAGGGTTAGAGTTAGGGTTACGGTTAGGATTAGGGTTAGGGTGAGGGTGAGTGTGTGGGTTAGAGTTAGGTTCAAGGTTAGTCTAAGGTTTAGGCTGATGGTGAGGTTGAGGGTGAGGGTTAGGTTTAGGGTGAGGGTTAGGATTATGGTTAGGGTGAGGGTTAGGATGAGGGTTAGGGATAGGATGAGGGTTAGTGTGATTGCTGGGGTGAGGGTGATGTTTTGGGTTAGGGTTAGGGTGAGGTGTAGGGTTAGGTTGAGGGTGAGGTTTAATTTTAGAGTTAGGGTTAGGGTGAGGTTTAGGGTTAGGGTTAGTGTTTGGGTTAGGGTTAGGTTTAGTGTTAAAGTTAGGTTGAGGGTCAGGGTTATGGTTAGGATTAGGTTTAGGGTGAGGGTGAGGGTGAGTGTGAGGGTTAGGGTTATGGTTAGGCTTAGTGTTAGGCTGAGGGTGTGGGTGAGGGTTAGGGTTTGGGAGATGTTTAGGGTTAGAGTTAGTGTTAGTGTGAGGGTTAGTGTTAGGGTTAGGTTGTGGGTGAGGGTTAGGGTTAGGGTGATGCTTAGGGTTAAGGTCAGGGTGAGGTTTAGGATGAGGGTTAGGGTTAGTGTGAGGGTTAGGGTGACGGTGACAGTAAGGTTAAAGCTGAGGGTTAGGCTGAGAGTGAGGATTACAATAAGGGTGAGGGTTAGGGTTTCGGTGAGGGATAGGTTTAGGGTTAGGGTGAGGGTGTGGTTTAAATTGAGGATTAGGGTTAGGGTTAATGTGAGGTTTAGGGTGAGCATGAGGGTTAGGGTTTGGTTGAGGGCTAGAGTGAGGGTGAGGTTTAGGATTAGGGTTAGCATGAGTGTTAGCCTTAGGGTGATCATTAGGGTTAGTGTGAGTGTTAGTGTTAGGGTTAGAGTTAGTGTTAGGGTGAGGCTAAGTGTTAGGTTGAGGTTTAGGGTTAGGGTGAGGTTTATGTTTAGAATGAGTGTTAGGGTTAGGTTTAGGATAATTTTTAGGATTAGGGTTAGGGTTAGGATGAGGGTCAGGGTTAGGTTTAGGGTTAGGCTGAGGCTGAGGGTGAGGTTGAGGGTTAGGTTTAGCATGATGGTTAGGGTTATGGTTAGGGTAAGGGTTAAGATGAGGTTTAGGGTTAGCGTGAGGGTTAGGATGAGGTTTAGGGTTAGGATTACGGTTAGGATGAGGGCAAGGGTGAGGTTGAGGTTTATGGTTGGCATTATGGCCAGGTTTAGGATTAGGGTTAGGTTTAGGGTTAGGGTGAGTGTTTGGCTTAGGGTTATGGTGAGGTTTTGGTTTGGGGTTAGGGTGAGAGTTAGGGTTAGGGTTAGGGTTAGGGTGAGGGCTTGGGTTAGGTTTAGGGTTACAGTGAGGATGAGGGTTAGGGTTAGTGTTAGGGTTAGGTTTATTTTTAGGGTTAGGTTTAGAGTTATGGTGAGGGTGAGGGTGAGGGTGAGGTTTAGGGTTAGGGTGATGGTGAGGTTTCGGGTTATAGTTAGGGTTAGGGGCAGAGTTAGGGTGAGGGTTAGGGTTAGGTTTAGGGTTAGAGTTAGGGTTAATGTTAGGAGTAGTGTTAGTGTTATGGTGAGGGTGAGGGTTAGACTTAGGCTTAGGGTTTGGGTATAGGCTAGTTTGAGGGTGAGGATTAGGGTTAGGTTTAGTGTGACGGGTAGGGTGAGGGTTAAGTTTAGTGTTAGGGTTAGGGTTGGGGATAGGGTGAGTTTTAGTGTGAGGTTGAGGGTTAGTGTTAGAGTTTGGATTAGGGTTAGGGTTAAGGTGAGGTTGAGTGTGAGGTTTAGGATTAGGGTTAGGGTTAGGTTTAGAGTTAGGGTGAGGGTGAGGGTGAGTGTTTCGGATATGGTGAGTGTTGGCGTTAGGTTTAGAGTGAGGGTTAGGGTGAGGGTTAGTCTTAGGCATAGGGTTTAGGTATGGGCTAGGTTGAGGGTGAGGTTTAGGGTTAGGGTTAGGGTGAGAGTTAGGGTGAGGGTTAGGGTTAGTGTTAGGGTTGGGGTTGGGGATAGGGTGATATTTAGTGTGGGGTTGAGGGTTAGTGTTAGTGTTAGGATTAGGGTTAGGGTTAAGGTGAGGGTGAGTGTGAGGTTTAGGGTTAGGGTAATGATTAGAGTTAGGGTGAGGGTGAGGGTTACAGTTAGGGTGAGTGTTGGGGTTAGGTTTAGAATGAGGGTTAGGGTGAGTGTTAGGCTTAAGCTTAGGGTTTGTGTATGGGCTAGGGTGAGGATGAGGGTTAGGGTTAGGTTTAGGGTGAGCGGTAGGGTGAGGGTTAGGGTTAGTGTTAGGGTTAGGGTTGCAGTTAGGGTTAGGCTTAATGTTAGGCGGAGGGTGAGGGTGAGGGTGAGGTTTAGGGTTAGGGTGAGGGTGAGGAATAGGGTAAGAATTAGGGTTAGGGGGAGGGTTAGTGTGAAGGTTAGGGTTAGGTTTAGTGTTACGGTTAGGTTTAGGGTGATGTTGAGTGTGAGGGTCAGGATTAGTCTTAGGCTGAGGCAGAGGCTTAGGCGGAGCGTGAGGGTGAGGGTGAGTGTTAGGGTTAGGGTTTTAGGGTTAGGGTGAGTGTTAGGATGAGGTTTAGGGTTAGCATTAGGGTTAGGGGGAGGGCTAGAGTTAGGGTGAGGGTTAGGGTTAGCGTTAGGGTAAGGTTTAGGGTTAGGGTGAGGGTTAGGGTGAGGCTGAGGGTTAGGATTAGGATTAGGGTGAGGGTTTGTTTTAGGGTTAGAGTTACCATGAGGGTCAGGGTTTGGGTTAGGTTTAAGGTTAGTGTTATAAGTTAAGTTTAGGCTTAGAATTACATTAAGTGTGAGGGTGAGGGTGAGGGTTAGGATCAGGGTTAGGGTGAGGTTTAGTGTTAGGATTATGGTTAGAGTGAGGGTGAGGTTTAGGGTTAGAGTTAGGTTTAGGGGGAGGGTTAGGTTGAGTGTTAGGGTTAGGGTTAGTGTTAGGGTTAGGGTGAGGGTTAGGTTGAGGTTTAATGTTAGGGTTAGGGTTAGGGTTAGGATTAGAGTGAAAGTCAGGGTGAGTTTGAGGGATAGGGTTAGGGTTTGGCTTAGGCTTAGGGTTAGGCTGAGGTATGGGTGGAGGTGAGGATTAGGTTTAGAATGATGGTTAGGGTTATGGTTAGGTTAAGGGTTAGTATAATTGTTAGTGTTAGGATTAGGGTTAGGGTGAGGGCTAGGGTGAGGGTGAGGGTTAGGGTTAGGGTTAAGCTTAGGCTTAAGTTTAGGCTGAGGCTGAGGGTGAGGGTGAGGGTTAGGGTTAGGTTGATGGTTTAGGTTGCCGTTAGGGTGAGGGTTAGGATGAGGATTTATGTTATGGTGAGGGTTAGGGTGAGGGTGAGCGTTACGGTAAGGTGAGGGTTAGGATTAGGGTGAGGTTGAGGTTTAGATTCAGGATTAGTGTTAAGGTTAGTGTGAGGTTAACGGTGAGGATGAGGTTTAGGGTTAGGTTGAGGGCTAGGTTGAGGGTGAGAGTTAGGGTTAGGGTGAGGTTTAGGGTTAGGGTGATGGTTAGGGTTAGTGTGACGGTTAGTGTTATGGTTAGGGTTAGTGTTAGGGTGAGGGAAAGTGTTAGGGTGATGGTTAGGTTTAGGGTGAAGGTTATGGTTAGGATGAGGGTTAGGGTTAGGGTTACGTTTATTGTTAGGTTAGGGTTAGGTTTAGGGTTATGTTGAGAGTGAGTGTGAGAGTGAGGGTTAGGGTTAGAATGAGGTTTAGGTTTCAGATAAGGGTTAGAGTTAGGGTTAGGGTGAGGGTGAGGTTTAGGGTTAGAGTAAGGGTTAGTGTTAGTGTTACGATTAGGGTGAGGGTAAGTTTGAGGGTTAAGGTTAGGGTTAGGTTTAGGCTTAGGGTTAGGCTCAGGGTGAGGGTGGGGATGAGGAATAGGTGTAACGTTATGGTTAGGGATAGGGTTAAGTTTAGGGTTAGGGTTAGGGTTACGGTTAGGTTTAGCGTTAGGTTGAGGGTGAGGGTTAGATTGAGGGTTAGGGTTATGTTGAGCATTATGGTTATGGTGAGGGTTAGTTTTAGTGTTAGGGTTATTGTTAGGGTTAGGGTTAGGGTTACAGTGAAGTTGAGGGTGAGGGTTAGGTTTAGAGTTAGGATGAGGTTTAGTTTTAGGGTTAGGGTAAGAGTCAGGTTTAGGGTGATGGTGAGGTTTAGGTTTAGTGTTAGGGTTATTGTTAGGGTTAGGGTTAAGGTGAGGGTTAGGGTGTGGGTTAGGGTGAGGGTAAGGGTTAGGTTTAGTATGAGTGTTAGGATGAGGTTTAGGTTTAAGTTTAGGGTTAGTGTTAGGTTTAGTGTTAGGGTTAGGATTAGGTTTAGGGTTAGGGTTAGGGTTTTGGTGAGTGTTAGGGTTAGGGTTAGGGTTAGGCTTAGGCTTAGGGTGAGGTTTAGGATTATTGTTAATGTTATGTTTAGTGTTAATTTTGCGGTGAGGGTGAGGCACAGGGTGAGGTTTATGGTTATTGTTAGGGTTAGGGTTAGGGTTACTGTTACTGTTAGGGTTAGGGTTAGAGTTACGGTCACTGTGAGAGTGAGGTTGAGGGTGAGGGTTAGGGTGAGGTTTACGGTGAGGTTTAGGGTTAGGGTTAGTTTTAGGGTGCTGGTGAAGTTTAGGGTTAGAGTTCAGGTTAGGGGGATGGTTTAGGGTGAGGGTTAGGTTTAGGTTTAGTGTTAGCATTACGGTGAGGGCGAGGGTTAGGTTGAGGTTTAGGGATAGGGTTAGGGTTAGGATTAGGGTTAGGGTGAGAGTGAGGGTGAGGGTTAGTGTTAGGGTTAGGCTTAGGCTAAGGGTTAGGCTGAGGGTGAAGGTGGGGGTGAGGATTAGTGTTAGGGTGATCGTTAGGTTTAGGGTTAGTATCATTGTTAGGGTTAGGGTTAGAGTTATGGTGAGGCTGAGAGTGCGGTTGAGGGTATGTGTTAGGGTTAATTTGAGTGTTAGGATGAGGATTAGGGTTAGGATTAGTGTTAGGGTGAGGGCTAGGATGACTCTGAGTGTTAGGGTTAGGGTTAGGGTGAGGGTGACGTTTAATTTTAGAGTTAGTGTTAGGGTGAGGGTTAGGGTTAGTGTTTGGGTTAGGGTTAGGGTTAGTGTTAGGGTTAGGTTGAGGGTTAGGGTTAGGGTTAGGATTAGGTTTAGAGTGAGGGTGAGGGTGAGTGTGAGGGTTAGACTTAGTGTTAGGCTGAGGGTGAGGGTGATGGTGAGGCTTAGGTTGAGGGTGAGGTTTAGGGTTAGAGTTAGTGTTAGTGTGAGGGTTAATGTTAGGGTTAGGTTGAGGGTGAGGGTTCGTATTAGGGTGATGCTTAGGATTACGGTCAGGGTCAGGTTAGGATGAGGGTTAGGGTTAGTATGAGGGTTAGGGTGAGGTTGACAGGACAGTAAGGGTAAAGTTGAGGGTTATCTGAGAATGAGGATTACGGTAAGGGTGAGGGTTAGTGTTAGGGTGAGTGTTAGGTTTAGGTTTAGGGTGAGGGTGTGGTTTAGATTGAGGAATAGACTTAGGGTTAGTGTGAGGTTTAGGGTGAGGATGAGGGTTAGGGTTAGGTTGAGGGTGACATTTAGGGTTAGGGTTAGCGTGTGTGTTAACCTTAGGGTGATGATTAGGGTTAGTTTGAGTGTTAGTGTTAAGGTTAGGGTTAGTGTTATGGTGAGGGTTAGGGTTAGGGTTAGGGTTAGGGTTAGGTATAGGGTTGTTTTTAGGGTTAGGGTTAGGGTTAGGATGAGGGTCAGGGTTAGGATTAGGGTTAGAGTGAGGGCTAGGTTGAGAGTGAGGATTAGGGTTAGGGTTAGGCTTAGGCTTAGGTTTAGGCTGAGGCTTAGGGTGAGGTTGAGGGTTAGGGTTAGCATGATGGTTAGGGTCATGGTTAGGGTGAGGGTTAGGATAAGGGTTAGGGTTAGGGTGAGGTTTATGGTGAGGGTGACAGTAAGTGTCATGGTGAGGGTTAGGGTGAGGATTAGGGTTAGGGTTAGGGTGAGGGTGAGGTTAAGTTTGAGGATTAGTGTTAAGGTTAGAGTGAGTTTTAGAGTGATAATGAGGGTTAGGGTTAGTGTGAGAGCTAGGGTGAGGGTGAGGGTTAGGGATAGGAATAGGTTGAGTTTTAGGGTTAAGGTGATGGTTAGGGTGAGTGTGAGGGTTAGTGTTAAGACTAGGGCTAGTTTTAGGGTGAGGGTTAGTGTTAGGGTGAGTTATAGCGTTAGGGTGAGGGTTATGGTTAGGGTTAGGGTTAGTGTTAGGTTTAGGGTAATTGTTAGGGTTAGGGTTAGCGTTAAGGTTACAGTGAAGGTGAGGGTGAGGGTAAGGGTTAGGGTTAGGGTGAGGCTTAGGTTTAGGGTTAGGGTTAGAGTTAGGGTTAGGTTGAGGGTGAGGTTTAGGTTTAGAGTTAGGGTTAGGGTGAGGGTTAGGGTGATTGTAAGCGTTAGGATTAGGGTTAGGTTTAGTGTTAGGATTAGGGTTAGGGTGAGTTTGAGTGTGAGGGTTAGCGTTAGGGTTAGGCTGAGTTTGAGGTTGAGTGTTAGGGTTAGGGTGAGGGATTGGGTTAGGGTTAGGATTAAGGTGAGGGTTAGGATGAGGTTTAGTGTAAGGATTAGGGTTAGGATGAGGGCAAGGGTTAGGGGGAGGGTTAGGGTTAGGATTATGGCGAGATTTAGGATTACGGTTAGGTTTACGGTTAGGGTGAGTGTTAGGGTTGGGGTTAGTGTTAGGGTGAGGGTGAGGGTTAGGATTAGGTTTAGGGTTAGGGTTATTGTTAGTGTTACGATTAATGTTAAATTTAAGGTGAGGGTGAGGCTGAGGGTGAGGTTTAGGTTTAGGGTTATGGTGAGGTTTAGGGTTAGGGTTAAGGTTAGGTTTAGGGTGAGGGCTTGGGTTAGGGTTAAGGTTAGGGTGAGGGTGAGGGTTAGGGTTAGGGTTTGGGTTAGGGTTATTCTAGGGTTTGGGTAATGGTTAAGCTGAGTGTGAGGGTGAGGGTTAAGTTAGGGTTAGGGTGAGGTTTAGATTTAGGGTTAGGTTTAGAGTTAGGTTTAGGGTGATGGTAAGGTTTAGGGTTAGAGTTTGGGTTAGTGTTAGGGTTAAGGTTAGTGTGAGGGTTAGGGTGAGGGTTAGAGTTAGGGTTAGGGTTAGGTTTAGGATGAGGGTTAGGGCTATGTTTAGGGTGAGGTTTAGGATGAGGTTTAGGGTTAGGTTGAGGGTTAGGGTTAGTTTTACGGTTAGGATTAGGGTTAGGGTTAGGGAGAGGGTTAGGGTTAGGGTAAGGGTTAGGGTTTGGCTTAGGGTTAGGGTTATTGTTAGTGTTATGGTTAGTGTTAAGTTTGCCGCGAGGGTGAGGCTCAGGGTGAGGTTTATGGTTAGTGTTAGTGTTTGGGTTAGGTTTAGTATTATTATTAAGGTTAGGGTTAGAGTTTCGGTCATGCTGAGTGTGAGGGTGAAGGTTAGGGTGAGGTTTAGGGTGAGGTTTAGGGTTAGGGTTAGGTTTAGGGTACTGGTGAGGTTTAGGTGTAGAGTTAGGGTGAGGGGAGGGTTAGGGTGAGGGTTATGGTTAGGTTTAGTGTTAGTATTAGGGTGAGGGTGAGGGTTAGGTTGTGGTTTAGCGATAGGGTTAGGGTTAGGATTAGGGTTAGGGTGAGGGTGAGGGTGAGGGTTATGGTTAGGCTTAGGCTTAGGGTGAAGCTGAGGGTGAGGCTGGGGGTGAGGATTAGGGTTAGAGTGATTGTTAGGCTTAGGGTTAGTGTCATTTTTAGGGTTAGAGTTAGAGTTACTGTGAGGGTGAGGGTGCGGGTAGGGTTAGGGTTACGGTTAAGCTGAGGTTTAGGGTTAGGTTTAGAGATAGTGTTAGGGTGAGGGTGAGGTTTAGGGTTAAATTTAGGGTTAATGTTAGGGTTAGGCTTAGGTTTAGGATGAGGTTGAGGGTGGGGGTGAGGACTAGGGTTAGGGTGAGGGTTAGAGTTAGGGTTAGGGTTTGGGTAAGGGTTAATGTTAGTGTTATGGTTAGGTTTAAGTTTGCAGTGAGAGTGAGGCTTAGGGTAAGGTTTATGGTTAAGGTTAGGGTTATGGTTAGTGTTATTATTAACGTTAGGTTTAGAGTTTCGGTGAGGGTGAGGGTGAGGGTTATGGTTACGGTGAGATTTAGGGTAAGGTTTAGTGTTAGTGTTAGGTTGAGGGTGAGGATTAGGTTTAGAGTTAGGGTTATTGGGAGGGCTAGGGTTAGGGTTAGGGTTAGGTTGATTTTTAGGGATAGGGTTAGGTTTAGGATTAGGGTTAGGGTGAGGGTGAGTGTGAGGGTTATGGTTAGGGTTAGGCTTAGGCTTAGGGTTAGGCTGAGGGTAATGTTGGGGGTGAGGGTTAGTTTTACAGTGAGGGTGAGGATTAGGGTTAGGGTGAGGGTTAGGATGAGGTTTAGGGTAACAGTGAGGGTGAGGGTTAGGGTTAGGGTGAGGGTTAGGGTTAGGATTAGGGTTATGGTGAGGTTGAGGGTTAGGATTGGGGTTAGGGTTAGGTTTATTGTTAGTGTTATGGTTAAGGTTACTTTTGGAGTGAGGGTGAGGCTGAGGGTGAGGGTTAGGGTTAGGATTAGGGTTAGGGTGAGGTGGAGGGTTAGGATTGGGGTTAGGGTTATGTTTATTGTTAGTGTTATGGTTAAGGTTACTTTTGGAGTGAGGGTGAGGCTGAGGGTGAGGGTTAGGGTTAGGATTAGGGTTAGGGTGAGGTGGAGGGTTAGGAGTGGGGTTAGGGTTAGGTTTATTGTTAGTGTTGTGGTTAAGGTTACTTTTGGAGTGAGCATGAGGCTGAGGGTGAAGGTTAGGGTTAGGATTAGGGTTAGGGTTAGGATTAGGGTTAGGGTGAGGGTGAGATTGAGGGTGAGGGTTAGGGTTAGGGTGATGGTTAGTGTTTTGGTTAACTTTTAGTTTAGGATGAGGTTTAGGGATAGACTGAGTGTTAAGGTGAGGATGAAGGTAAGGGTAAATTTGAGGGTTAGGCTGTAGGTGAGGGTTAAGATAAGGGTGAGGGTTAGGGTTAGAGTGAGGGTTAGGGTAAGTGTGACGGTTAGGGGTTAGGGGGAGGGGGAGGGTTAGATTGAGGATTAGGGTTAGGGTTAGTGTGAGGTTTAGGGTGAGGATAAGGGTTGAGGGTTAGGTAATGGTAAGAGTTAGAATTAGGGTTAGGGTGAGGGCTAGGGTGAGGTTGATGGTTAGGGTTAGGGTTAGGGTTAGGGTGAGGTTTAGGGTTAGTGTGAGGGTTAGTGTTAGGGTTAAGGTTAGTGTTAGGGTGATGGTTAGGGTTAGGGTGAGGGTTACAGTTAGGTTGAGGGTTAGGGTTCGTGTAAGTGTTATTTTTAATTTTAGGTGTAGGGTTACGTTGAGGATGAGAGTGAAGGTGAGGGTTAGGGTTAGGGTTAGGGTGAGGTTTAGGGTTAGGATTAGAGTTAGAGTTAGGGTTAGGGGTAGGGTGAGGTTTAGGGTTCGATAAGGCTTAGTGTGAGGGTTAGGTTGAAGGTTAGGGTTAGGGTTAGTGTTAGGGTAGGATTAGGATGAGGGTTAGTGTGAGGGTTAGGGTTAGGGTTAGGTTTAGGATTAGGGTTAGGGTGAGGGTGAGTGTGTGGGTTAGGGTTAGGTTAAGGGTTAGGCTTAGGGTTAGGCTGAGGGTGAGGTTGAGGGTGAGGGTTAGGTTTAGGGTGAGTGTTAGGATTAGGGTTAGGGTGAAGGTTAGGTTGATGGTTAGTGTTACGATTAGAGTTAGGCTGAGGGCTAGGGTGAGGGTCAGGTTTAAGGTTAAGTTTAGGGTGAGGTTTATGGTTAGGGTTAGTTTGAGGGTGAGGTTTAATGTTAGAATTAGGGTTAGGGTGAGTGTTAGGGTTAGGGTTAGGGTTAGGGTTAATGTTTTGGTTAGTGTAAGGGTTAGGGTGAGGGTTAGGGTTATGGTTAGGATTAGGATTAAGGTTACTGTGAGGTTGAGTGTGATAGTTAGGGTGAGGGTTAGGGTTAGGCTTAGGGTTAGGCTGAGGTTGAGGGTGAGTTTGAGGGTTAGGGTTAGAGTGAGGGTGAGGTTTAGGGATAGAGTTCGTGTTAGTGTGAGGGTTAGTGTGAGAGTGAATGTCAGCTTATGTTGTGGGTGAGGGTTAGGATTAGGGTGATGCTTGCTTAGGGTTATGGTCACGGTGAGGGTTAGGATGGGGGTTAGGGTTAGTGTGAGGGTTAGGGTGAGGTTGACAGTATAGGTAATGTTGAGGGTTAGGCTGAGAATTAGGATTACAGTAAGTGTGACGGTTAGGGTTAGGGTGAGGTTTAGGGTTAGGGGTAGGGTGTGGTTTAGATTGAGGATTAGTTTTTGGGGTTAGTGTGAGGTTTAGAGTGAGGATGAGGGTTAGGATTAGGTTGAGGTGTAGGGTGAGGATAAGGGTTAGCTTTAGGGTTAGGGTGAGTGTTAGGGTTAGGGTGATCGTTAGGGTTAGTGTGAGGGGTAGTTTTAGGGTTAGGGTTAGTGTTAGGGTGAGGGTAATTGTTAGGGTGAGGTTTAAGGTTAGGGTGAGTGTTATGGTGAGAATGAGGGTTAGGGTTAGGTTTAGGGTTATTTTTAGGGTTAGGGTTAGGGTTAGGATGAGGGTCAGGGTTAGGAATAGGGGTAGGGTGAGGTCTAGGGTGAGGGTGAGGATTAGGGTAGAGTTAGGCATAGGCTTAGGGTTAGGCTGAGGCTGAGGGTTAGGTTTTGGGTTAGGGTTAGCATGATGGTTAGGGTCATGGTTAGGGTGAGGTTTAGGATGAGGATTTGTGTTAGGGTTAGGGTTAGGGTGAGGGTGACAGTAAGGGTCAAGTTGAGGGTTAAGGTGAGTATTAGGTTTAGGGTTAGGGTGAGGGTGAGAATTAGATTGAGGATTAGTGTTAAGGTTAGTGTGAGGGTTAGTGTTTGGACTTGGGTTAGTTTTAGGGTGAAGGTTAGCGTTAGGGTGAGGGTTATGGTTATGGTTAAGGCTAGTGTTAGGTTTAGGGTTTTTGTTAGGGTTAGGGTTAGGGTTAATGTTGCGGTGAGGGTGAGGGTAAGGGTAAGGTTTAGGGTTAGGGTGAGGTTTAGGTTTAGGGTTAGGGTTAGGGTTATTGTTAGTGTTATGATTAGTGTTAAGTTTGCGGTGAGGGTGAGGCTCAGGGTGAGGTTTATGGTTAGTATTACGGTTAGGGTTATGGTTAGGGTTAGTATTATTGTTAGGGTTAGGGTTAGAGTTATGGTCATGTTGAGAGTGAGGGTGAAGGTTAGGGTGAGTTTTAGGGTGAGGTTTAGGGTTAGGGTTAGGGTTAGGGTTAGGGTGGTGGTGAGGTTTAGGGTTAGAATTCGGGTGAGGGGGAGGGGAAGGGGGAGGGTTAGGGATAGATTTAGGGTTACGATTAGGGTTAGGGTGAGGGTGAGGGTGAGGGTTAGGGTTAGGCTTAGGCTTACAGTTAGGCTGAGGTTGAGGCTGGGGGTGAGGATTAGGTTTAGGGTGATGGTTAGGTTTAGGGTTAGTGTTATTGTTAGGGTTAGGGTTAGAGTTACCATGAGGGTGAGTGTGGGGGTAGGGTTAGGGTTAGGGTTAGGCTGAGGTTTAGGGTTAGGTTTAGAGATAGGGTTAGGGTGAGGGTGAGGTTTAGGGTTAAAGTTAAGGTTAGGGTTAGTGTTAGGCTTAGGGTTAGGCTGAGGGTGAGGGTGGGGTGAGGATTAGGGATAGGGTTAGGGTTAGAGTTAGGGTTAGGGTTAGGGTAAGGGTTAATATTAGTGTTATGTACAGGTTTAAGTTTGCAGTGAGGGTGAGGCTGAGGGTGAGATTTATGGTTAGGGTTAGGGTTATGGTTAGTGTTATTGTGAGGGTTAGGTTTAGAGTTACGGTGAGGGTGAGGGTGAGGGTGCGAGTTAGGCTTACGGTGAGATTTAGGGTGAGGTTTAGGTTTAGGGTTAGGTTGAGGGTGAGGATTAGGTTTAGAGTTAGGGTTAGTGTGAGGGCTAGGGTGAGGGTTAGGGTTAGGCTTAGGGTTAGGCTGAGGGTGAGGGTGATGGTGAGGGTTAGGGTTAGGGTGAGGGTGAGGTTTAGGTTTAGAGTTAGGGTTGGGGGAGGGTTAGGTTGAGGGTTAGTGTTAGGTTTAGTGTTAGTGTTAGGATTAGGGTTAGGGTTAGGATGAGGTTGAGTGTGAGGGTTAGGGTTCGGGTTAGGCTTAGGCTTAGGGTTAGGCTGAGTGTGAGGGTGAGGGTTAGTGTTAGGGTCAGGTTTAGGGTTAGGATTAGGGTGAGGGATTGGATAAGGTTTAGGGTTAGGATTAGGGTTAGGATGAGGGCAAGGTTGAGTGTGAGGGTTAGGGTTAATATTATGGCAAGGTTTAGGATTAGGGTTAGGTTTAAGGTTAGGGTGAGTGTTAGGGTTAGGGTTACGATGAGGTTGAGCTTTAGGATTAGGGTGAAGTTTAGGGTTAGGTTTAGGGTGAGGGTGATGGTTAGGATTAGGGTTAGGATTAGGGTTATTGTTAGTGTTATGGTTAAGTTTTCGGTGAGGGTGAGGCTGAGGGTGAGGGTTAGGGTTAGGGTTAGGGTTAGGGTTAGGGTGAGGTTTAGGGTTAGGGTTATTGTTAGGGTTAGGGTTAGAGTTATGTTGAGGGTGAGGCTGAGACTGAGGTTTAGGGTTAGGGTGAGGGTGAGGTTTAGTGTTAGAGTAAGGGTTAGGGAAATATTTAGGGTGAGGGTTAGGGTTAGGTTTAGTGTTAGGGTTAGGGTTAGGGTGAGGGTTAGTTTGAGGTTTAGGGTTAGGGTTAGGGTTAGGTTTAGGATTAGGGTTATGGTGAGGGTGATTGTGAGGGTTAGGGTTAGGTTTAGGCTTAGACTTAGGGTTAGGCTGTGGGTGAGAGTTGGGATGAGGATTAGGTTTTGGGTGATGGTTAGAGTTAGTGTTAGGTTTAGGGTTATGATTAATGTTAGGGTTAGGATTAGGGTTAGGGTGAGGGCTAGGGTGAGGGTGAGGGTTAGTGTTAGGTTTACGCTTAGGCTTTAGGGTTAGGCTGATGGTGAGGTTGAGGGTCAGGGTTAGGGTTAGGGTGATGCTTAGGATTATGGTCAGGGTGAAGGTTAGGAAGAGGGTTATGGTTAGGGTGAGGGATTTGGGTGATGGTGACGGTAAGGGAAAATCTGAGGGTTAGGCTGAGAGTGAGGATTAAGGTAAGGTCTAGGGTTAGGGTTAGGGTTAGTGTGAGGGTTAGGTTAAGATTGATGATTAGGTTTAGGGTTAGTGTGAGGTTTAGAGTGAGGATGAGGGTTAGGGTGAGGGTGAGGGCTAGGTTGAGGGTGAGCATTAGGGTTAGGCTTAGGGTGAGGTTTAATGTTAGGGTGATGATTAGGGTTAGTGTGAGTGTTAGTGTTAGGGTTAGGGTTAGTGTTAGGGTGAGGGTAAGTGTTAGTTTGAGGGTTAGGTTTAGGGTGAGGGTTATGATTAGAATGAGGGTTAGGGTTAGGGTTAGGGTTATTGTTAGGTTAGGGTTAGTGTTACATTTACGGTGAGGGTGAGAGTTAGGGTTAGGTTTAGGGTGTGGTTTATGTTTAGGGTTAGGGTTAGAGTTAGGTTTAGGGTGAGGGTGAAGTTTAGGGTTAGAGTTAGCATTAGTGATAGTGTTAGGGTTAGGGTGAGTGTCAGTGTGAGGGTTAGGGTTAGGCTTAAGCTTAGCGTTAGGCTTAGGCTTAGACCGAGTGTGAGTGTGAGTGTTAGGGTTAGGGTTAGGGTGAGGTTTAGGTTTAGGGTTACGGTGAGGGTTAGGGTTAGGTTTAGTTATAGTGTTAGAGGTAGGGTTAGGGTGAGGGTGACAGTAAGATAAATGTGAGGGTTAGGTTTAGGATCAGGTTTAGATTGAAGGTGAGTGTGAGGGTTACGGTTAGGGGTAGGGTTAGGCTTAGGGTTAGGGTGAGAGTTAGGGTTAGGGTTAGGGTTAGTGTTGCTGTTAGGGGTAGGGTTAGGGTGAAGGTTAGGGTGAAGGTGAGGATTAGGGTTAGGATTAGGATTAGGACTAAATTGAGGGTGAGTGTGAGGGTTAGTGTTAGGGTTAGGGTTAGGGTGAGCTTGAGGGTTAGGGTTAGGGTTAGGGTGAGGGTTAGGGTTAGGTTTAGTGTAAGTGTTAGGGTTAGGGTCAGTGTTAGGGTTAGGGTTAGGGTTAGGGTTAGTGTTAGGGTTGGGGTTAGGGTGAGGGTTAGGGTTAGGGTTAGTGTTAGGGTTGGAGTTAGGATGAGGGTTAGGATGAGGGTGAGGTTTAGGGTTAGGGTTAGGATTACGATTAGGGGTAGTGTTAGGGTGAGTGCTTGGGTTAGGCTTAGGGTTAGGATTAGTCTTAGCATTAAGCTGAGAGTGAGGTTGAGGGTTAGGGTTAGGGTTCAGGTTAGGGTTAGCATTTGGGTGACAGTTATGGTTTGGTTTAATTTTAGGGTTAGGGTGAAGGTTTTGAGTTAGGTTTTCAGTTAAGGATTAGGGGGAGAGTTAGGATGAGGATTAGGTTTAGGATTAGGGTTAGGGCGAGGGCTAGGGTGAGGGTGAGGGTTAGGGTTATTTTTAGGGTGAGGTTAAGGGTTAGTGTTAGGGTTAGGGTGAGGGTTAGGATGAGGGTTAGGGTTATGGTGAGGGAGAGGGTTAGGGTTAGGGTTAGAGTTAGGTTTAGGATGAGGCTTAGGGTGAGGTTGAGGGTTAGGATTAGGGTTAGGGTTAGGATTATAGTTAGTGTTATGGTTCTGGTTACCTTGGCAGTGATGGTGAGGCTGAGGGTGAGGGTTAGGGATAGGATTATGGTTAGGTTATGTTTCGAGTTAGGATTAGTGTTATTGTTAGGGTTAGGGTTAGAGTTAAGGTGAAGGTGAGGGTGAGGGTAAGCGTTAGGGTTAGGGTTAGGGTTAGGTTGAGGTTTAGTGTCAGGGTTAGGATTAGGGTTAGGGTAAGGGTGAGTATGAGGGTTAGGGTTAGGGTTAGGATTAGGCTTCCGTTTAGGCTGAGAGCAATTGTGAGTGTGAGGGTTGGTGTTAGTTTGAGGTTTAGGGTTAGTACTACATTGAGTGTCAGGGTTAGCATTAGTTTGAAGGTTACAATTAGGTTTAGGATTAGGGTGAGGTTTAGGGATAGTGTTAGGGTTTGGGTTAGAATGAGATTTAGGGTTACAATTAGGGTTAGGGTGAGGGCTAGGGTAAGGGTGAGGTTTAGTGTTAGGGTTAGGGTGAGGTTTAGGTTTAGGCGTAGGGTTGGGGGAGGGTTAAGTTTCGGGTTACATTGAGGGTGAGGGTTAGGTTTGAGGTGAGGGTTATGTTGAGGACTAAAGTGAGGGTGAGGGTTAGGGTTAGGGTTAGGGTGAGGGTTAGGTTGAGGTTTAGGTTTAGGGTTAGGGTTAGGGTTAGGATTAGGGTTATGCTCAGGGTGAGTGTGAGGATTACTCTTTGGGTTAAGTTTAGGCTTAGGGTTAGGCTGAGGGTGATGGTGGGGATGAGGATGAGGTTTAGATTGATGCTTCCGGTAATGGTTAGGTTGAGAGTTAGGATGAGTGTTAGGGTTAGGCTTAGGTTTAGGGTTAGGCTGAGGCTGAAGTCGAGGGTGAGTGTTAGGGTTAGGGTGATGGTTAGGGTTACGGTTAGTGTGAGGGTTAGGATGAGGGTTAGCTTTGGGGTGAGGGTTAGGATGAGGGTGACAGAGTAAAGGTGAGGGTTAGGCTGAGGGTGAGGGTTATTGTAAGGGTGAGGGTTCTGGTTAGGGTTAGGGTGAGGGTGAGGGTTAGATTGAGGATTAGTGTTAGGGTTAGTGTGAGGTTTAGGGTGAGGATGCGTGTTAGGTTTAGGGTGAGGTCTAGGGTGAAGTTGAGGGTTAGCGTTTGGGTTAGGGTGAGGTTTAGGTTTAGGGTGATTGTTAGCGTTAGTGTGAGTGTTAGTGTTAAGGTTAGTGTAAGTGTTAGGGTGAGGGTAAGTGTTAGGGTAAAGTTTAGGTTTAGGGAGAGGTTTAGGAATAGGGTTAGGGTTAGGGTTAGGGTGAGGGTGAGGTTTAGGGTTAGAGTTAGGGTTGGGTGAGGCTGAGGTTTAAGGTTAGGGTTAGGGTTAGTGTTAGGGTTAGAATTAGGGTGAGGTTTAGTGTGGGTGTGAGGGTTAGTGTTAGGGTTAGGATTAGGGTTAGGGTTAAAGTGAGTGTGAGTGTGAGGGTTAGGGTGAAGGTTAGGGTTAGGTTTAGAATTAGGGTAAGTGTGAGGGTGAGGGTAACGGTTAGGATGAGTGTTGGGGTTAGGGTTAGAATGAGGGTTAGGCTTAGGCTTAGGGTTTGGGTATGGGCTAGGTTGAGGGTGAGGGTTAGGGTTAGGATTAGTGTGTGGGGTATGGTGAGGGTTACGGTTAGTGTTAGGGTTAGGGTTGGGGATAGGGTGAGTTTTAGTGTGGGGTTGAGGATTAGTGTTAGTTTGGATTAGGGTTAGGGTTAAGGTGAGGGTGAGTGTGAATGTTAGGGTTCGGGTTAAGGTTAGGTTTAGAGTTAGGGTGAGGGTGAGGGTGAGGGTTACGGTTAGGGTGAGTGTTGGGGTTAGGGTTAGAGTGAGGGCTAGGATGAGAGTTAGGCTTAGGCTTAGGGTTTGGGTATGGGCTAGGGTGAGGGTGAGGGTTAGGGTTGGGGTGAGGGGTAGGTTGAGGGGTAGGGTTAGTGTTAGGGTTAGGGTTGGGGTTAGGGTTAGGCTTAATGTTAGGCAGATGGGGAGGGTGTGGGTGAGGTTTAGGGTTAGGGTGAGGGTGAGGTTTAGGGTTAGAGTTAGCATTAGGGTAAGGGTTAGTGTGAGGGTTAGGGTTAGGGTTAGTGTTACTGTTAGGGTTAGGATGACGGTGAGTGTGAGGGTCAGGGTTAGTCTTAGACTGAGGCTGAGGCTTAGGCAGAGCGTGAGGGTGAGGGTGAGGGTTAGGGTTAGGGTTTTAGGGTTACGGTTAGTGTTAGGATGAAGTTTAGGTTTAGCATTAGAGTTAGGGTGAGGGCTAGAGTTAGGGTGAGGGTTAGGGTTAGCGTTAGGGTGAGATTTAGGGTTAGGGTTAGGGTAAGGGTTAAGGTGAGGCTGAGGGTTAGGATTAGGGTTAGAGATATGATGAGGGTCAGGGTTTGCGTTAGGGTTAGCGTTAGGGTCAGAGTTAGGGTTCGGGTTTAGTTTAGGGTTGGATGAGGTTTAGGGTTCAGGTTACAGTGAGGGTGAGGGTTAGGGTTAGGTTGACGGTTAGGGTTTGGATTAGGGTTAGGGTGAGGTTTAGGGTTAGGGTTAGGGTGAGGTTTAGGATGAGGATTAGGGTTAGGATTAGGTTTAGGGTGAGGGCTAGGGTGAGGGTGACAGTTAGGGTTATTGTTAGGGTGAGGTTTAGGTTTAGGTTTAGGTTTAGGGTTAGGGTTAGGGTTAGGATGAGGGTTAGTGTTATGGTGAGGGTGAGGGTTAGGGTTAGGGTGAGGGTTAGGGTGAGGATGAGGGTTAGGGTGAGTGTGAGGGTTATGGTGAGGGTTAGGGTTAGGGTTAGAGTGAGGGTTAGGGTTAGGATTAGGGTTAGGGTGAAGGCTAGGGTGAGGGTGAGGGTTAGGGTTATTGTTAGGGTGAGGGTTAGGATGAGGGTTAGGGTTACGGTGAGGTTAGGGTTAGGGTTAGAGTGAGGATTAGGGTTAGGATTAGGGTTAGGGTGAGGGTGATTGTTAGGATTAGGGTTAGGGTTAGGAGTATTAGTGTTATGGTTCTGGTGACTTTTGCAGTGATGATGAGGCTGAGGGTGATGGTTATGTATAGGATTAGGGTTAAGTTTAAGGTTTCGAGTTAAGATTAGTGTTATTGTTAAGGTTAGGGTTACAGTTACGGAGAGGGTGAGGGTGAGGGTAAGGGTGAGGGTTAGGGTTAGGGTTAGGGTGAGATTTAGTGTCAGGTTTAGGATTAGGGTTAGGGTGAGTGTGAGGTTTAGGGTTAGAGTTAGGTTTAGTGGGAGGGTTAGTGTGAAGGTTAGGGTTAGGGTTAGTGTTATGGTTAGGGTTAGGGTGAGGGTGTGTGAGGGTCAGGGTTAGTCTTAGGCTGAGGCGGAGGCTTAGGCGGAGCATGAGGGTGAGGGTGAGTGTTAGTGTTAGGGTTTTAGAGTTAGGGTGAGTGTTAGGATGTTTAGAGTTAGCATTAGGATTAGGGGGAGGGCTAGAGTTAGAGTGAGGGTCAGGGTTAGCGTTAGGGTGATGTTTAGGATTAAGGTTAGGGTTATGGTGAGGGTGAGTGTTAGGGTTAGCGTGAGGGTTAGGGATAAGGTGAGGCTGAGGGTTAGGATTAGGATTAGGGTGAGGGTTTGTTTTAGGGTTAAAGTTACGATGAGGTTCAGGGTTTGGGTTAGGTTTAGGGTTAGTGTTATAGTTAAGGTTAGGGTTAGAGTTACATTAAGGGTGAGGGTGAGGGTGAGGGTTAGGATCAGGGTTAGGGTGAGGTTTAGTTTTAGGATTATGGTTTTGGTGAGGGTGAGGTTTAGGGTTAGAGTTAAGTTTAGGGGGAGGGTTAGGTTGAGTGTTAGGGTTAGTGTTAGGGATAGGGTGAGGGTTAGGTTGAGGTTTAATGTTAGGGTTAGGGTTAGGTTTAGGATTAGGTTGACGGTAGGGTGAGTGTGAGGGTTAGGGTTAGGGTTTGGCTTAGGCTTAGGGTTAGGCTGAGGGTATGGGTGTGGATGAGGATTAGGTTTAGAATGATGGTTAGGGTTATGGTAGGTTAAGGGTTAGGATGAGGGTTAGGGTTAGGATTAGGGTGAGGGTGAGGGTTAGGGTTAGGGTTAGGGTTAGGCTTAGGCTTAGGGTTAGGCTGAGGCTGAGGGTGAAGGTGAGGGTTAGGGTTAGGGTGACTGTAAGTGTAAAGGTGAGGGTTAGGCTGAGGGTGAGGGTTATGGTAAGGTGAGGGTTAGGGTTAGGGTGAGGTTGAGGGTTAGACTCAGGATTAGTGTTATGGTTAGTGTGAGGTTAAGGGTGAGGATGAGGGTTATGGTTAGGTTGAGGGATAGGTTGAGGGTGAGAGTTAGGGTTAGGGTGAGGTTTAGGGTTAGGGTGATGGTTAGGGTTAGTGTGAGGGTTAGCGTAATGGTTAGGGTTAGTGTTAGGGTGAGGGTAAGTGTTAGAGTGAGGGTTAAGGTTAGAGTGAAGGCTATGGTTATGATGAGGGTTAGGGTTAGGTTTAGGGTTATTGTTAGGGTTAGGGTTAGGGTTATGTTGAGGGTGAGGGTGAGCATTAGGGTTAGGGTAGGTTTAGGTTTCAGGTTAGAGTTAGAGTTAGGGTTAGGGTGAGGGTGAGGTTTAGGGTTAGAGTTAGGGTTAGTGTTAGTGTTAGGGTTAGGTTTAGGTTTAGAATTAGGGTTAGGGTTAGGATTAGTGTTAGGGTTAGGTTGAGGGTTACGGGTAGGGTTAGGGTTACGTTTAGGGTTAGGGTGAGGGGGGGGGTTAGGGTTAGGGTTAGGGTGAAGGTGAGGGTTAGATTGAGGGTTAGGGTTATGTTGAGGGTTATGGTTAGGGTGAGGGTTAGGTTTAGTGTTAGGGTTATTGTTAGGGTTAGGGTTACGGTGAGGTTGAGGATGAGGGTTAGGTTTAGGGTTAGGGTGAGGATTAGTTTTAGTGTTAGCGTTAGAGTTAGGGTTAGGGTGATGGTGAAGTTTAGGGTTAGAGTTAGGGTTAGTGTTAGGGGTAGGTAAAGGTGATGGTTAGGGTGAGGTTTAGAGTTCGGGTTAGGCTTAAGCTTAGGCTTAGGCTTAGGCCGAGAGTGAGGGTTAGGGTTAGGGTTAGGTTTAGGATGAGTCCTAGGATGAGGTTTATGGTTAGGCTTAAGGTTAGGTTTAGGTTTAGTGTTAGGGTTAGGTTTAGGGATAGGGTGTGGGTTAGGGTTAGGGTTAGGTTTAGGGTGAGGGTTAGGGTTAGGGTTAGGGTTATTGTTAGGCTTAGGCTTAGTGTTATGTTTAGGGTTATTGTTAGTGTTATGGTTAGTGTTATGTTTGTGGTGAGGGTGAGGCAGAGGGTGAGGTTTATGGTTATTGTTAGGGTTAGGGTTAGGTTTACTGTTATTGTTAGGGTTAGGGTTAGAGTTACGGTCACTGTGAGAGTGAGGGTGAGGGTGAGGATTAGGGTGAGGTTTACGGTGAGGTTTAGGTTTAGGGTTAGTGTTAGGGTGAGAGTGAGGGTGAGGGTTAGTGTTAGGGTTAGGCTTAGGCTGAGGGTGAGGGTGGGGGTGAGGTTTAGGTTTAGGGTGATCCTTAGGTTTAGGGTTAGTGTTATTGTTAGGGTTAGGGTTAGAGTTACAGTGAGGCGGAGTGTGGGGGTGAGGGTTAGGATTAGGGTCAGGGTGAGATTTAGTGTTAGGTTTAGAGATAGGGTTAGGGTGAGGGTGAGGTTTAGGGTTAGAGTTAGGGTTAATGTTAGGGATAGGCTTAGGGTTAGGCTGAGGGTTAGGGTGGGGTTGAGGATTAGGGTTAGGTTTAGGGTTCGGGTTAGGGTTAGAGTTAGGGTTAGGGTAAGGGTTAGGGTTAGGATTAGGATTACGGTTAAGTTGAGGGTGAGTGTGAGGGTTAGAGTTAGGGTTAGGGTTAGGATTAGGGTTAGGGTATGTGCTAGCATGAGGGTTAGGGTTAGGTTTAGGGTTAGGGTGACGTTTAGCGTTAGTTTTAGTGTCAGAGTTAGGGTTAGGGTGAGGGTTTGGGTTATGGTTAGAGTTACGGTGAGGGTGAGGTTTAGGGTTAGGTTTAGGGTTACCGTTATTCTTAGGGTTAGTGTTAGGGTTAAGGTTAAGGTAAGGGTGAGGTTGAGGGTGATGTTGAGTGTTAGGGTTAGGGTTAGGATGAGATTTTCAGTTAGGGTTAGGGTTAGAGTTAGGGTCAGGGTGAGGTTTAGGGTTAGAGTTAGGGTTAGGGTTAGGGTTAGTGTGAGTGTTAGGGTTAGGGTTAGGGTTACAGTTAGGGTTATGGTGAGGGCTAGTGTGTGGGTGAGGGTTAAGGTTAGCGTTAGGCTTTGGCTTTGGGTTAAGATGAGGGTGAGGGTGAGGGTGAGGGATAGGGTGAGGGTGAGGGTGAGATTCAAGTTTAGAGTTAGTGTTAGGGTGAGAGTTAGAGTTAGGGTTAGGGTGAGGGTCATGGTTATGGTAAGGGTGAGGCTTAGGTTTAGGGTGAGGGTTAGGGTTAGGATGAAGGTTAGGGTGAGGGTGAGGTTTAGGATTAGGGTTAGAGTTAGGATTATTGTAAGTGTTACTGTTCTAGCTACCTTTGCAGAGACGGTGAGACTGAGGGTGAGGGTTAGGTATAGGATTAGGGTTAGGGTTTGGTTTAGGGTTAGGATTAGAGTTATTGTGAGGTTTAAGGTTAGAGTTACGGTGAGGGTGAGGGTGAGGGTAAGGGTTAGGGTTAGGATTAGGGATAGGGTGAGGTTTAGGGTCAGGGTTAGGATTTGGGTTAGGGTTCGAGTGAGGGTTAGGGTTAGGGTTAGTTTTAGGTTTAGGGTTAGGGTGAGGGTTAGGGTTACGATTAGGGTTAGGGTGAGGGTGAGTGTGAGGGTTAGGGTTAGGGTTTGGGTTAGGCTTAGTGTTAGGCTGAGGGTGAGATTGAGGTGAGGGTTATGGTTAGGGTGAGGGTCGGGGTTAGGGTTAGGGTGAGGGTTAGGTTTAGGTTGAGGATTAGTGTTTGGGTTAGTGTGAGGTTTAGGGTGAGGATGAGTGTTAGGGTTAGGTTGAGGGCTAGGGTGAAGGTGAGGGTTAGCTTTAGGGATAGGGTGAGGTTTAGGTTTAGGGTGATTGTTAGCGTTAGTGTGAGGGTTAGTGTTAGGGTTAGTGTTAATGTTAGGGTGAGGGTAAGTGTTTGGGTAAGGTTTAGGTTTAGGGTGAGGTTTAGGATTAGGGTTAGGGTTAGGGTTAGTGTGAGTGTGAGGGTTAGGATAAGGGTTAGGGTTAGGGTTAGAGTTAGGGTGAGGTTGAGGATGAGGGTTTCGGTTAGGGTGAGTGTTGGGGTTAGGGTTAGAGTGAGGGTTAGGCTTATGCTTAGGGTTTGTGTATGGGCTAGGGTGAGTGTGAGGGTTAGGGTTAGGTTTAGGGTGAGGTGTAGGGTGAGGATTAGGTTTAGTGTTAGGGTTAGAGTTGGGGTTAGGGTTAGGCTTAATGTTAGGAAGAGGGTGAGGGTCAGGGTGAGATTTAGGGTTAGGGTGAGGGTGAGGCTTAGGGTTATAGTTAGGGTGAGGGTTAGTGTGAGTGTTAGGGTTAGGGTTAGTGTTAGGGTTAGGGTTAGGGTGAGGGTGAGTGTGAGGGTCAGGGTTTGTCTTAGGCTGAGGCGGAGGCTTAGGCAGAGCATGAGGGTGAGGGTGAGTGTTAGTGTTAGTGTTTTAGGTTTAGGGTGAGTGTTAGGATGAGGTTTAGTGTTAGCATTAGGGTTAGGGGGAGGACTAGAGTTAGGGTGAGGGTTAGGGTTAGGTTTAGGGTGAGGTTTAGGGTTAAGTTTAAGGTGAGGCTGAGGGTTAGGATTAGGATTAGGGTGAGGGTTTATGTTAGGTTTAGAGTTAGGATGAGGTACAGGGTTTGGGTTAGGTTTAGGGTTAGTGTTATAGTTAAGGTTAGGGTTAGAGTTACAGTAAGAGTGAGGGTGAGGGTGAGGGTTAGGATCAGGGTTAGGGTGAGGTTTAAGGTTAGGATTATGGTTAGGGTGAGGGTGAGGTTTAGGGTTAAAGTTAAGGTGAGGGGGAGGGTTAGGTTGAGTGTTATGGTTAGGGTTAGTGATAGGGTTAGGCTGAGGGTTAGGTTGAGGTTTAATGTTAAGGTTAGGTTTAGGTTTAGGATTAAGTTGAAGGTGAGGGTGTATGTGAGGGTTAGGGTTAGGGTTTGGCTTAGGCTTACGGTTAGGGTGAGGGTATGGGTGGGGATGAGGATTAGGTTTAGTATGATTGTTAGGGCTATGGTTAGGTTAAGGGTTAGGATGAGGGTTAGGGTTAGGATTAGGGTTAGGGTGAGGGCAAGGTTGAGGGTGAGATTTAGGTTTAGGGTTAGGCTTAGGCTTAGCGTTAGGCTTAGGCTGAGGGTGAGGGTGAGGGTAGGGTTAAGGTGGTGGTTGGGGTTGCCGTTAGGGTGAGGGTTAGGATTAGGATTTATGCTATGGTGAGGATTAGGGTGAGGGTGACCGTAAGGGTAAAGGTGAGGTTTAGGATGAGGGTGAGGGTTATGGTACTGGTGAGGGTTAGGATTAAGGTGAGGGTGAGGGTTAGATTCATGATTAGTGTTAGGGTTAGTGTGAGGTTAAGGGTGAGGATGAGGGTTAGGGTTAGGGTGAGGTTTGGGGTTAGGGTTAGAGTAACGGTTAGGGTGAGGGTTAGGCTTAGGCTTAGGTTTAGGGTGTTGGTTAGGGTGAGGTTGAGGGTTAGGCTGAGGGTTAGGATTAGGGTTAGTGTTAGGGTTAGAGTTGGGGTTAGGCTTAGGCTTAGTGTTAGGCGGAGGGTCAGGTTGAGGGTGAGGTATAGGGTTAGGTGAGGGTGAGGTTTAGGGTTAGATTTAGCATTAGATTGAGAGCTCTTTTGAGGGTTAGGGTTAGGGTTCTTGTTAGGTTTAGGGTGATGGTGTGTGTGAGGGTTATGGTTAGTCTTAGGCTTAGGCTTAGGCTTAAGGCCAAGCGTGAGGTTGAGTGTGAGGGTTAGGGATAGTGTCAGGGTTAGGGTTTTAGGGTTAGGGTGAGGGTTATGATGAGGTTTAGGGTTAGGATGAGGTTTAGGCTGAGGGCTAGAGTGAGGTGAGGCTTATGGTTAGCGTTAGGGTTTGGGTTATTGTTAGTGTTAGGGTTAGATTTAAGTTCAGTGTTAGGGTGAGGGTGATGATTAGGTTTAGAGTTAGGGTGAGGTTTAGGGTTAGGGTTAGGGTTAGGGTGAGGTTTAGGGTTAGGATTAGGGTGAGTTTTAGGATGAGGTTTACGGTTAGGATTAGGGTTAGGGTACGGGCTAGGGTGAGGTTTCGTGTTAAAGTTAGGGTTAGGGGGAGGGTTAGGGGGAGGGTTAGGCTTAGGTTTATTGTTAGGGTTAGGGTGAGGGTTAGGTTGAAGTTTAGGGATAGGTTTAGGGTTAGGATTAGGGTTAGGGTGAGGCTGAGAGTGAGGGTTAGGGCTAGGGTTAGGCTTAGGCTTAGGGTAAGGCTGAGGGTGAGTGTGGGGTTGAGAATTAGGATTAAGGTGATAGTTAGGTTTAGGGTTAGTGTTATTGTTTGGGTTAGGGTTAGAGTTACTGTGTGGGTGAGGGTGCGGATGAGGTTTAGGATTAGAGTTGGGATTAGGGGGAGAGTTAGGGTGAGGTTTACAGTTAGGGTTAGTGTTAGGGATTGGGTGAGGCTTAGGATTAGTGTTAGGGCTATTATTAGGGTAAGGTTGATGTTTATGGTTATGGTTAGGTTGAGGGTTAGAGTTAGTTTTAGGGTGAGGTTTAGGGTTTGGGTTAGGGTTAGAGTTAGGGTGAGGGTGAGGGTGAGGTTTAGGGTTAGAGTCAGGGTTAGGATCAGCGTTAGGTTGAGGGTTAGGTTTAGGGTTAAGATTAGGGTTAGGGTGAATGTGACTGTGTGGGTTAGGGTTAGGTTTAGATTTTGGCTTAGGGTTAGGCTGAGGGTGAGGGTCAGGGTTAGGGTTAGTGTTAGGTATAGGGTTAGGTTTAGGGGTAGGTTAGGGTTAGGGTTAGTGTGAGGGTTAGTGTGAGGGTTACGGTTAGGGGTAGGATGAGGGTAAGTGTGAGGGTGAGGTTTATGGTTAGGGTGAGTACTATGGTTAGGGTGAGGGTTAGGGTTATTGTTAGGGTTAGGGTTAGGGTTAAAGTTAGGGTTAGGGTGAGGGTGAGATTTAGGGTTAGAGTTAGGGTTAGTGTTACAGTTAAGATGAGGTTTAGGGTTAGGGTTAGAGTTAGGGTGAGGGGTAGGGTTAGGTTTAGGATTAGGTTTAGGGTGAGGGTGAGGGTGGGGCTTAGGTTTAGGGTTATGTTTAGGCTTAGAGTTAGGGTGAAGGTTAGGGTTAGGGTTTAGGTTAGGGTGCAGGTGAGGCTGAGGATTAGGGTAGGTTAAGAATTAGATTTAGGGTTAGGTTTAGGGTTAGGGTTAGTGTTATGGTTACGGTTAGGTTTAGGGTTATGGTGAGGGTGAGGGTTAGGGTTAGGCTTAGAGTTAGGCTGAGGGTGACTGTGGGGGTGAGGATTAGAGTTAGGTTTAGGCTTAGGCTTAGGGTTAGGGTTATTGTTAGTGTTATGGTTAGGGTTAACTTTGCGGTGAGGGTGAGGCTGCGGGTGAGGGTTAGGGTTAGTGTTAGGGTTAGTGTTATTTTTAGGGTTAGGGCTAAAGTTACGGTGAGGTTGAGAGTGAGGGTGAAAGTTAGGGTTAGGATGAGTTTTAGGGTGAGGCTTAGGGTTAGGGTGAGGGTGAGGTTTAGGGTTAGAGTTAGGGTTAGTGTTAGGGTTAGGGTGAGGTTTCTGGTCAGGGATAGGTTTGGGGCTATGGTGAGGATGAGGTTTAGAGTTAGAGTTAGGGTTAGGGTGAGGCTGAGGGTGAGGGTTAGGGTTAGGGTTAGTGTTAGGTTTAGGGTTAGGATTAGGGTTAGGATTAGGCTAAGGGTGAGGTTTAGGGCTAGAGTTAGGGTTACGGACAAGGTTAGATTTAAGGTTAGGGTTAGGGTTAGGGTTAGGGTGAGAGTTAGGTGGTGTGTTAGGTTTAGGGTTAAGTATAGGATTAGGGTTAGAGAGAGGGGGAGTGTGTGTGTTAGGATTAGGTTTAGGGTTAGGCTTAGGGTTAGGCTAAGGGTGAGGTTGAGCGTGCGGTTTAGGGTTAGGGGAAGGGTTAGGATGAGGTGTAGGGTTAGGATGAGGGTTAGGGTAAGGGCTAGGGTGAGGGTGAGGTTTAGGTTTATTGTTAGGGTGAAGTTTAGGGTTAGGGTTAGGGTTAGGGTGAGGGTGAGGTTTAGGTTTATAGTTAGGGATAGGGTGAGGCTGACGTTGAGGGTCAGGGTTAGGGTTAGTGTTAGGTGTAGGTTTAGGGTTAGGGTGAGGGTTAGTCTGAGTGTGAGGATGAAGGTTAGGGTTAGGATTAGGATTAGCATTAGTGTTAGAGTGAGTGTGAGTTTTGGGGTTAGGACTAGGGTTAGCGTTAGGCTTAGGGTTAGGCTGAGGGTTAGGGTAAGGGTGAGGGTTAAGGTTAGGGTGAGCATTAGGGTTAGGGTTATGGGGAGGGTTTTGATGAGGGTTAGGGTTAGGATTCGGGTTATGGTGAGGGCTAGGGTTAGGGTGAGTGTGAGGGTTAGGGTTAGGGATAGGCTTATGCTTAGGGTTAGGTTCAGGGTGAGGGGGGTCAGGATTAGGGTTAGGGTGATGGTTAGATTTAGGGTTAGGGGGAGGGTTAGGATGAGGGTTAGGGTTAGGATTAGGGTTAGGGTGAGGGATAGGTTGAGGTTGAGGTTTAGGGTTAGTGTTAGGGTGAGAGTTAGTGTTAGGTTTAGGGTGAGAGTAGGATTCGGGTTAAGTTTAGAGTTAGGGTGAGGCTTAGGGTAAGAGTTACGGTGTGGTTGAGGGTTAGGGTTAAAAGTAGGGTTAGGGTGAGGGTGACGGTTAGGGTTAGGGTAAGGGTTACGTTGAGGGTGAGGGTGAGGGTTAGGTTGAGGGTTAGCTTTACGATTTGTGTTAGGGTGTAGGCTAGGGTGAGGGTGAGGGTTAGGGTTAGGGTTAGTGTGAGGTTTAGTGTTAGGGTTAGGGTTAGAGTTAGGATTAGGTTGAGGGTGAGGTTTAGGGGTAAAGTTAGTGTTAGGGTCAGGGTTAGGCTTAGGGTGAGGGTTAGTGTGGGGGTGACAGTAAGGGAAAGATGAGGGTTAGGCTGAGGGTGAGGGTTACAGTAAGGGTGAGGGTTAGGTTTAGCGTGAAGGATAGGGTTAGGGTTAGTGTGAGGGGGAGGGTTAGATTGAGGATTAGTGTTAGGGTTAGGGTTAGGGCTAGGGTTAGGTTGAGGTTTAGGGTTAGTGTTAGGGTGAGGTTTAGGTTTAGGGTGATGGTTATGGTTAGTGTGAGTATTAGTGTTCGGGTTACGGTTAGTGATAAGTTGAGGGTAAGTGTTAGGGTGAGGGTTAGGTTTAGGGTGAGGGTAATGGTTAGGGTGAGGGTTAGGGTTAGGGTGTTTTTTAGGGTTAGGGTTAGGGTTACGGTGAGGGTGAGGGTTAGGTTTAGGGTTAGGATTAGGATTAGGGTTAGGGCTAGGGTGCGGGTAAGTGTTATTGTGAGGGTTAGGGTGAGCGTGAGGGTTAGGTTTAGAGTTACCTTGAGCGTGAGTGTTAGGTTTAGGTTGAGGGTTAGGGTTAGGGTTAGGGTTAGGGTTAGTGTGAGGGTTAGTGTTACGGTTACGGTTAGTGGTAGGGTGAGCATAAGTGTTAAGATGAGGTTTAGGGTTAGGGTGAGGATTATGTTTAGGGTGAGGGTTAGGGTTAGTGTTAGGGTTAGTGTTAGGTTTAGAGTTAGTGTTAGGGTGAGGGTGAGATTTAGTGTTAGAATTATGGTTAGTGTTAGGGTTAGGGTTAGGGTGCGGGTTAGGCTTAGGCTCAGGCTTAGGCTTAGGCTTAGGCCGAGCTTGAGGGTGAGGGTTAGGATTTACGTTAGGGTGAGGGTTAGGGTTATGTTTAGTGTCAGGTTTAGGATGAGGTTTAGGGTTAGGGTTAGGCTTATGATGAGGGCTAGGGTGAGGGTTAGTGTGAGGGTTAGGGTTAGGGATAGGGTTAGGTTTAGGATTAGGGTTAGGGTGAGGGTGAGTGTGAGGCTTAGGGTTAGGGATAGGGTTAGGCTTAGAGTTAGGATGAGGGTTAGGTTTCAGGTTTGAGTTTGGGTGCAGGTGAGGCTGAGGATTAGGGTTAGGTTTAGGGTTAGATTTAGGGTTAGGTTTAGGCTTAGGGTTATTTTTAGTGTTAGGTTTGTGGTGAGGGTTAGGTTTAGTTTTAGTGTTAGGCTGAGGGTGACTGTGGGGGTGAGGATTAGAGTTTGGTTTAGGGTTAGGCTTAGTTTTAGGGTTATGTTTAGTGTTATGGTTAGGGTTAAGTTTGCGGTGAGGGTGAGGCTGAGGTTGAGGTTTAGGGTTAGGGTTAGAGTTAGTGTTATTGTTAGGGTTAGGGCTAGAATTACGGTGAGGTTGAGGGTGAGGATGAAGGTTAGGGTTAGGTTAAGTTTTAGGGTCAGGGTTAGGGTCAGGGTGCGGGTGAGGTTTAGGGTTAGAGTTAGGGTTAAGATTATGGTTAGGGTGAGGTTGCGGGTTAGGGTTAGGGATGGTGTTATGTGAGGGTGAGGTTTAGTGTTAGAGTTAGGGTTAGGATGAGGCTAAGGGTAAGGCTGAGGGTTAGGGTTAGTGTTAGGTTTAGGGTTAGGGTTAGGGTGAGGGTTAGGGTTAGAGTTAGGTTTAAGGTTAGGCTTAGGGTTAGGCTGATTGTGAGGGTGAGTGTGAGGGTTAGGGTTAGGATGATGGTTAGGGTTAGGGTTATGGGGAGTGTTAGGATGAATGTTAGGGTTAGGATTAGGGTTAAGGTGAGGTTAGGGTTAGGGTTATGGGGAGTGTTAGGATGAATTTTAGGGTTAGGATTAGGGTTAGGGTGAGGGTTAGGGTGAGGGTGAGTTTTAGGGTTAGGGTTAAGGTTAGGATTAGGGTGAATGTGAGGTTTAGGGTTAGAGTTAAGCTTAAGGTGAGGCTGAGGGTGAGGGTGAGGGTTGGGTTTAGGATTAGGATTAGGGTAAGCGTTAGGATGAGTGTGAGTGGATAAGGGTTAGGGTTACACTGAGGGTGAGGTTGAGGGTGAGGGTAAGGTTTAGGATTAGGGTTAGGGTGAGGGTGAGTGTGTGGTAGGATTAAGCTTAGGGTTAGGGTGAGGGTGAGGTTGAGGGTGAGGGTTAGGGTTAGGGTGATTGTTTGGTTAAGGGTTAGGGGGAGGGTTAGGATGAGGGTTAGGGTCAGGCTTAGGCTTAGGGTTCGGTTGAGATAGAGGGTCATGGTGAGTATTAGCTTTAGGTTGAGGGATAGGTTTAGGGTTAGCTTGAGAGTTAGGATTCAGGTTAAGTTTCGGGTTAGGGTGAGGGTTAGGGCTAGGTTTAGGGTGAGGGTTAGATTTAGGGTTAGGGTGAGGGTTAGGATGAGGATTAGGGTTACGATTAGGGTTAGGTTGAGGGCTAGGGTGAGGGTGAGGATTAAGGTTAGTGTTAGGGTAAGGTTTAAGGTTAGGGTTAGGTTTAGGTTGAGGGTTAGTTTGACGGTTAGGGTTACGGTGAGGGTGAGTGTTAGGGTTAGGGTGAGGGTGAGTGTTAGCATTAGGTTTAGGGTTAGGATTAGTATTATTGTTAGGGTTAGGGTTAGAGTTATGGTGAGTTTGAGGGTGAGGGTGAGGGTTAGGTTTAGGGTTAGGGTGAGGTTTAGGTTTAGGGGTAGGATTAGGGTTAGCGTGATGGTAAGGTTTAGGGTTACGTTTAGGGTTAGTTGGAGGGTTAGGTCGAGGGTTAGATTTAGGGTTAGTTTTAGGGTTAAGGTTAGGGTGAGGGTTAGGTTGAGTGTTAGGTTGAGGGTTAGTGTTAGAGTTAGGGCTAGGATTAGGGTTAGGATGAGGATTAGGGTGAGTGTTAGGATTAGGGTAAAGGTGAGGTTTAGGATGAGGTTTTCGATTAGGGTTAGGGTTAGGGTTAGAGTGAGGTTTAGGGTTAGGGTTTGGGTTAGGCTTAGAGTTACTGTGAGGGTGAGGGTGCAGGTGAGTGTGAGGGTTAGGGTTAGGTTTAGGGTTAGGCTTAGGATTAGGCCGAGGGTGAGGGTGGGAATGAGGGTTAGGGTTAGGGTGAGAGTTAGTTTTAGGGTTATGGGGAGGGTTAGGATGAGGGTTAGGGTTAGGATTAGGGTTAGGGTGAGGGCTAGGTTGAGGGTGAGTTTCAGGGTTAGGGTTAGGGTGAGGTTTAGGGTTAGGGTTTTGGATAGGGTTAGAGTTACTGTGAGGGTGAGGGTGCGGGTGAGTTTGAGGGTGAGGGTGAGGTTTAGGGTTAGTGTTAGGGTGAGAGTTAGGGTTCAGGTTAAGTTTAGGGTTAGGTTGAGTGTTAGGGTAGGCTTAAGTTGAGCGTGAGGGTCAGGGTTAGGTTGAGGGTTAGGGTTAGGTTTAGTGTTAGGGTGAGTTTCAGAGTTAAGGTTAGGGTGAGTGTTAGGATGAAGTTTAGAGTTAGGATTAGGTTTAGGTTGAGGGCTAGGGTGAGGGTGAGAGTTATGGTTAGTGTTAGGGTGAGGTTTAGGTTTAGGGTTAGGTTAGGGTTAGGTTGAGGGTTAGAGTTTGGATTAGGGTTACGGTGAGTGTGATGTTTAGGATTAGCATTAGGGTTAGGGGGAGGGTTAGGTTGAGGGTTAGGGTTAGGGTTAGTGTTAGGTTAGGGTTAGGGTGAGGGTTAGGGTTAGGATTAGGGTCAGGGTGAGGGTGAGGGTTAGGTTTGGGGTCAGAGTTAGGGTTAGGATTAGGGATAGGATTAGGTTTAGGGTGAGTGTCAGTGTGTTTGTTAGGGTTAGGTTTAGGCTTAAGCTTAGGGTTAGGCTGAGGGTGAGTTTGAGAGTGAGGCTTAGGGTTAGGTTGAGGGTTAGTGTTTGGTTTAGGGGGAGTGTGAGGATGAGTGTCAGGGTTAGGTTTAGTGTTAGTGTAAGGGCTAGGGTGAGGTTGAGTTTTAGGGTTTAGGGTTTGTGTTAGGGTTAGGTTTAGTGTGAGGTTTAGTGTTAGAGTTAGGGTTAGGATAAGGCTGAGCGTGAGGGTTAGGGTTAGGGTTAGTGTTAGGGTTAGTTTGAGGGTTAGGGTGAGGGTGAGGTTTAGGGTTAGGGTTAGGATTAGGATTAGGGTTAGGGTTAGGGTGAGTGTGAGGGTTAGGGTTAGGGTTAGTGTTAGTCTTAGGGTGAGGGTGAGGGTGAGGGTGAGGGTTAGGTTTAGGTTGAGGGTTAGGTTTAGGTTTAGTGTGAGAGTTAGCTTTAGGTTAAGTTTAGGGTTAGGGTGAGGATTAGGGTTAGGATTAGCGTTAGGGTGAGTGCTAGCTTGAGGGTGAGGGTTAGGGTTAGTTTTAGGGTAAGGTTTATGGTTAGGGTTAGGTTTCGGGTGAGGGTTAGGGTTAGGATTAGGGTTAGGGTGAGGGTTAGTGTTAGGATTAGGGTTAGGATTAGTGATAGGGTTTGGTTTAGGGTTGGGATTAGTGTTATTGTTAGAGTTAGGGTTAGAGTTATGGTGAGTGTGAGGGTGAGGGTTAGGAATAGGATTAGTGTTAGTGTTAGGGTGAGTGTGAGGTTTAGGGTTAGGATTAGGGTTAGGCTAAGTTTTAGGCTGAGGGTGATGGTGAGGGTGCGGATTATTGTTAGGGTGAGGGTTAGGGTTATTGTTAGGGTGAGGGTTAGGATGAGGTTTAGAATTAGTATTAGGGTTAGGTTGAGTGCTAGGTGAGAGTGAGAGTTAGGGTTAGTGTTATTGTGAAGTTTAGGTTTAGGGTTAGGGTTAGGGTTAGGTTGAGGGTTAGTGTTTGGATTAGGGTTAGGGTGAGTGTGAGGTTTAGGGTTAGAGTTAGGTTTAGGGGGAGGGTTAGGTTGAGGGTTAGAGTTAGGGTTAGTGTTAGGGTTAGGGTTAAGTTTATTGTTAGTGTTATGGTTAGTTTTAAATTTGCAGTGAGGTTGAGGCTGAGGTTGAGGGTTATGATTAGGGTTAGGGTGAGTGTTAGGATTACTCTTATTTTTCGGTTTAAGGTTTGAATTACAGTGAAGTTGAGGGTGAGGGTGAGGGTTAGGGTTAGAATGAGGTTTAGGATTAGGGTTAGGGTTAGGGTGAGGGTGAGGTTTAGGGTTAGAGTTAGGGTTTGGGGGAGGGATAGGGTGTGGTTTAGGTTTAGGGTTAGTGTTAGGGTAAGGGTGAGTGTGAGGGTTAGTTTGAGGTTTTGGGATAGGGTTACGTTTAGGTTTAGGTTTAGGTTTAGGGTGAGCGTGAGTGTGTGGGTTAGGTTGAGGGTTAGACTTAGGCTTAGGTTTAGGCTAAGGGTCAGGGTGGTGGTGAGGATTAGGGTTAGGGAGATGGTTAGGGTTAGGGTTAGTGTTATTGTTAGGGTAAGGCTTAGAGTTACAGTGAGGGTGAGGGTGCTGGTGAGAGTTAGGGTTAGGGTTAGTGTTGGGTTTAGGGTTAGGTTGTGAGTTAGGGTTAGTGTTACTGTGAGGGTGAGGGTGCGGTTGAGTGTGAGGGTTAGGGTTAGTTTTAGGGTTAGGATTAGGGTGAGGGCTAGGGTGACGTTTAGGGTTAGGTTTGTAGTGAGATTTAGGGGTAGGGTTAGATTTAGGGTAGGGTGATGTGAGGTTTAGGGTTAGATTTAGGGTTAGGGTGAGGCTGAGGGTGAGGGTTAGTGTTAGGGTTAGTGTTAGGGTTAGGTTAGGGTTAGGGTGAGGTTAGGGGTAGGGGGAGGTTTAGGGTTAGGGTTAGGATTAGTGTTAGGGTTTGGGTGAGTGTGAGGGATAGGGTTAGGGTTAGGGTTAGGGTGAGGGTTAGGGTTAGGGTTAGGGTCAGAGTTAGGGTTCTGAAAAGTTTAGGGTTAGGGTGAGGATTAGGGTTAGGATTAGGTTTAGGGTTGGGGCTAGGGTGATGGTGAGCGTGAGGGTTAGTTTTAGGGTAAGATTTACGATTAGGGTTAGGGTTTGGGTGAGGGTTAGCATGAGGGTTAGCATTACGGTGAGGGTGAGGTTTAGGGGTAGGTTGAGGGATAGATTTAGGATTAGGGTTAGGGTGAGGTGAGTGTTAGGATTATTGTTAGGATTAGGATTTGGATTAGGGTTAGGGTGAGTGTGAGGTTTAGGGTTAGGGTTAGGGTTAGGCTTAGGTTTAGTCTGAGGGCGATGGTGAGGGTGAGGGTTATTGTTAGGGTGAGGGTTAGGGTTAGGGTTAGGGTGAGAGTTAGGTTTCGGGTTAAGTTTAGGGTTAGAGTGAGGTTTAGGGTAAAGGTTACAGTGTGGGTTAGGGTTAATGTTAGTGTGAGGAGTAGGATGAGGGTTAGGGTTAGGATTACTCTTAGAATGAGGGCTAGAGTGAGGGTGAGGTTTAGGGTTAGTGTTAGGGTGACGTTTAGGTTTAGGTTTAGGGTTAGGGTAAGGGTGAGGGTGAGGTTTAAGGTTAGAGATAGGGTTAGGGTGAGGCTGAGGGTGAAGGTTAGGGTTAGTGTTAGTGTTAGATTTAGGGTTTCGGTGAGGGTTAGGGTGAAGGTGAGTGTTAGCCTTGGTGTTAGGAATAGGATTAGGGTAAGGGTTAGGGTGAGTGTAAGGGTTAGTGTCACGGTGAGCGTGAGTGTTAGGGTTAGGTTGAGGGTTAGGGTTAGGCTTACGATTAGGGTGAGGGTGAGAGTGAGGATTAGGGTTAGGGTAAGGGTTAAGGGTAGGGTTAGAGTGAGAGTTAGGGTTCGAGTTTAGGGTTAGGGTGTGATTTAGGGTTAGGATTACGTTGAGTTTGAAGGTTAGGCTTAGTTTGAGGGTTAGGGTTAGGCTTAGGATTAGGGTGAGGGTTAGGGTTAGGCTGAGGTTTAAGGTGAGGTTTTGGATTACGGTTAGGGTTAGTGTTAGGGTGAGTGTGAGGTTTTGGGTTAGAGTTAGGTTTAGGGGCAGGGTTAGGGAGAGTTTTTGGGTTAGAGTTAGTGTTATGGTTAGGGTGAGGGTTAGGGTTTGGGTTAGGGTTATTGTTAGTGTTATGGTTAGGGTTATGTTTGTGGTGAGGGCGAGGCTGAGGGTGGAGTTATGTTTAGTGTTAGGTTTAGGGTGAGGTTTAGGGTTAGGGTTAGGGTAAGGGTTAGGGTGAGTGTGAGGTTTAGGGTTAGATTTAGGGTTAGGGTTAGGATTAGGGTTAGGGTGAGGGTTAGGGTGAAGGCCAGGGTGTCGTTGAGGGTTATGGTAAGTGTTAGGGTTAAGTTTAGGGTGAGGGTTAGCTTGAGGTTTAGGGTTAGGGTGAGGATTAGGGTTAGGTTGAGGATTAGGGTGAGTGTGAGGTTTAGGTTTAGGGTTAAGCTTAGGTGTAGGCTGAGGGTTAGGTTGAGCGTGAGGTTAGTGTTAGGGGTTAGGGTTAGGGTGAGAATTAGATGTAGTGTTAGGGTGAAAGATATGGTTCAAGTTAAGTTTTGGGTTAGCGTTAGGTTTACGGTGATGGTTAGGATGAGGATTAGGGTTAGGATTAGGTTTAGGGTGAGGGCTAGGGTGAAGGTGAGGGTTAGGGTTAGTGTTTTGGTGAGGTTTAGGTTTAGGGTTAGTGTTAGGATGAGGGTTAGGGTTACGGTGAGGGTGAGGGTTAGGGTTAGGGTAAGGGTTAGGGTAAGCATTTGGGTTAGGGTTAGGGTGAGTTTTAGGGTTACATTTAGGGTTAGGTCGAGGGGTAGGGTTAAGTTTAGTGTTAGGGTTAAGGTTAGGGTGAGTGTTAGCTTGAGGTTTAGGGTTATTTTTAGGGTTAGGGTTAGGATTAGAGTTAGGGTGAGGGTGAGTGTGAGGGTTAAGTTTAGGGTGAGTGTTAGCTTGAGGTTTTGGGTGAGGCTGAGGGTGAGGGTGGGTGAAGATTAGGGGTAGGGTCAGGGTGAGTGTGAGGGTTAGGGTTAGGGTTAGGCTTAGGCTTAGGGTTAGGCTGAGGGTGAGGGTGGGGGTGAGTATTAGGGTTAGGGTGATGGTTATGGTTAGGGTTAGGGTGAGGTTTGGGATGAGGGTTAGGTTTAGGATTAGGGTTAGGGAGAGGACTAGGGTGAGAGTTAGGGTAAGGGTTAGGCTTAGGCTTACAGTTAAGCTGAGCGTGAGGTTGCGGGTAAGTTTTAGGTTTAGGGTGATGGTTAGGTTTACGGTTAGGGTGAGGGTTAGGATGAGGTTTAGGGTTAGGGTGAGGATGATGGTAAGTGTAAAGGTGAGGTTTAGGCTGAGGGTGAGGGTTAAGATAAAGGTGAGTGTTAGGATTAGGGTTAGGGTTAGGGTGAGTGTTAGAATGAGGTTTGGGTTTAGGGTTAGGGTTAGTGTGAGGTTTAGGGTGAGGATGAGGGTTAGGGTTAGGGTGAGGGTGAGGATTAGTCATCAGGTTAGGGTGAGGGCTTGGATGAGGGTTAGGGTTAGAGTTAGGGTTAGGGTTAGGGTGAGGTTTCGGATTAGGGTGAGGATTAGGGTTAGTGTGAGGGTTAGTGTTAGGGTTAGGGTTAGTGTTACGGTGAGGGTAACTGTTAGGGTGAGGGTTAGGGTTAGGTTGAGGCTTATGGTTAGGGGGAGGGTTAGGGTTAGGTTTAGAGTAATTTTTAGGTTTAGGATTACGGTTACAGTGAGGGTGAGAGTTAGGGTTAGTGTTAGGGTGAAGTTTAGTGTTAGGGTTAGTGTTAGAGTTAGGGTTAGGGTGAAGTTGCGGTTTAGTGTTAGGATTAGTGTTAAGTTGAGGTTTAGGGTGAGGGTCAGGGTTAGGGTGAGGGTTAGGGTGGGGGTGACGGTAGGGGTAAAGATGAGGGTTAGGCTGAGGGTGAGCGTTACGGTAAAGGTGAGGTTTAGGTTTAGGGTGAGGGTTAGGTTTAGAGTTAGGGTGAGGCTGAGGGTTAGATTGAGATTTAATGTTAGGGTTAGTTTGAGGTTTATGGTGAGGATGAGTGTTAGGGTTAGGGTGAGTGCTAGGGTGAGGTTGAGGGTTAAGTTTAGTGTTAGGTTGGGGTTTAGGGTTAGGGTGATTGTTAGGGTTAGTGTGAGCATTAGTGTTAGCATTAGGTTTAGTGTTAGTGTGAGTGTAAGTATTAGGATGAGGGTTAGGGTTAGGGTGAGGGTTATGGTTAGGGTGAGGGTTAGGGTAAGTGTGAGGGTTATTGTTAGGGTTAGGGTTAGGGTTATATGGTTATGGTGAGGGTGAGGGTATGGGTTATTTTTAGGGTTAGGATGAGGTTTAGGTTTCAGGTAAGGGTTAGAATTAGGGTTAGGGTGAGGGTGAGTTTTAGGGTTAGAGTTAGCATTAGTGTTAGGGTTAGGGATAGGGTGAGGGTTAGGGTTAGGCTTAGGCTTAGGCTTGGGCCGAGCATGAGGAGGAGGGTTAGGGTTCAGGTTAGGGTGAGGTTTAGGGTTAGGGTTAGGCTGAGGGTTAGGTTTAGGTTTAGGGTTAGGATTAGCTTTGGGGTGAGGGCTAGGGTGAGGGTTAGGGTGAGGGTTCGGTTTAGGATAGGGTTAGGTTTAGGATTTGGGTTAGGGTGAGTGTGAGTGTGAGGGTTAGGTTTGGGTTAGGCTTAGGGTTAGTGTGAAGGTTAGGGTTTGGCTTAGGGTGAGGGTGAGGCTGAGGATTAGTGTTAGGTTTAAGGTTTGGTTTAGGGTTAGGGTTTCTGTTAGGTTTAGGGTTAGGGTTAGGGTTACAGGGAGGGTTAGGTTTAGGGTTAGGGTTAAGTTAGGGTTAGGCTAAGGGTGAGGGTGGGGGTGAGGTATAGGTTTATGGTTAGGGTTAAGGTTATTGTTAGTGTTGTGGTTAGGGTTAAGTTTGCAGTGAGGGTGAGGCTGAGGGTGAGGTTTATGGTTAGGGTTACGGTTAGGGTTAGGGTTACTGTTATTGTTAGTGTTGGGGTAAGAATTACTGTGAGGTTGAGAGTGAGGGTTTGGGTTAGGGTTAGGGTGAGGTTTAGGATTAGGGTTAGGTTTAGGGTTAGGGTGAGGGTGATGTTTAGGGTTAGAGTTAGTCTTTGGGGGAGGGTTAGGGTGAGGTTTAGGGTTAGGGTTAGTGTTAGGGTTAGGCTGAGGGTGAGGTTTAGGTTGAGGATTAGGGATAGGGTTAAGTTTAGTTTTAGCATTAGGTTGAGCGTGAATGTGAGGGTTAGGTTGAGGGTTAGGCTTAAGTGTAGGGTTAGGCTGAGGGTGAGGGTGGGGGTGAGGATTAGGGTTAGGTGATTGTTAGGTTTACGTTTAGTGTTATTGTTAGGGTAAGGGTTAGAGTTAAGGTGAGGGTGAGGTTGCGGGTGAGACTTAGATTTAGGGTTAGGGTGTGTTTTAGGGTTAGGATTAGGGTTAGGGTGGGGGTGAAGGTTAGGGTTAGTGTGAGGGTTAGGGTTAGGGTTTGGGTTAGGGTTAGAGTTACTGTGAGGGTTAAGGTATGGGTGAATGTGAGGATTAGGGTTAGGTTTAGGGTTAGGGTCAGGGTTAGGGTGAGGGCTGGGGTGAGGGTGAGTTTTAGGGTTAGGGTTAGGGTTTGGTTTAGGGTTAAGGTTAGGGTTAGGTTTAGGGTGAGTGTGAGGTTTAGTGTTAAAGTTAGGGTTAGGGTGAGGCTGAGGGTGAGGGTTAGGGTGAGGGTTAGCATTAGGGTTAGGGTGAGAGTTAGGTTTCAGTTTAGTTTAGGGTTAGGGTGAGGATTAGGGTTAGGATTAGGGTTAGGCTGAGGGCTAGGGTGAGGATGAGGGTTAGGGTTAGTGTTAGGGTAAGGTTTAGGGTTAGGGTTAGGGTTCGGGTTCGGGATAGGATGAGGGTTAGGTTTTTGGTGAGTGTGAGCGTTAGGATTAGGTTGAGGGTTAGGGTTAGGATTAGTGTTAGGGTGAGGGTGACTGTTACGATTAGGTTTAGGATTAGGAGTAGGGTTAGGTTTAGGGTTAGGATTAGTGTTATTTTTAGGGTTTGGTTAATAGTTATGGTGAGGGTGAGGGGAGGGTGAGGATTAGGGTTAGGGTTATTGTCAGGTTCAGGATTAGGCTTAGGATTAGTGTTAGGGTGAGGGTGAGGTTTAGTTTTAGATTTAGGGTTAGTTGGAGGTTTAGGTGGGGGTTAATGTTAGGGTTAGTTTTATGGTTAAGGTTAGGGTGAGGGTTAGGTTGAGGTTAAGGGTTAGGGTTAGTGTTAGGGTGAGGGTTAGTGTGAGGGTTAGGCTTAGGATTAGGCTTAGGCTTAGGGTAAGGCTGAGAGTTAGTGTGGGGGTGTGGATTAGGTTTAGGGTGATTGTTAGGTTTAGGCTTAGGGTGAGGGTTAGGATGAGAGTTAGGGTTAGGATTAGCGTTAAGGTGAGGGCTTGGGTGAGGGTGAGGGTTAGGGTAAGTGTTAGGCTTAGGCTTAGGGTTAGGCTGAGAATGAGGTTGAGGATGAGGATTAGGGTTAAGGTGAGATTTAGTGTTAGGGTTATGGTTAGAGTTAGGATTCGGGTGAGGGTGAGGTTTAGGGGTAGAGTTAGGGTTAGGGTGAGTGTTAGGCTTAGGGTGACGGTTAAGGTGGGAGTGATGGTAAGGTAAAGGTGAGGGTTAGGCTGAGTGTGAGGGTTATTGAATGGGTTAGCGTTAGTGTTAGGGGGAGGGATAGGATTAGGCTGAGTGTGAGGGTGAGGGTTAGATTGAGGATTAGTGTTAGGGTTCGTGTGAAGTTTAGGGTGAGGATGAGGGTTAGGGTTAGGGTAAGGCCTAAGGTGAGGATGAGGGTTAGGGTTAGTGTTAGGGTGAAGTTTATGGTTAGGGTTAGGGTCATGATTAATGTTAGAGTTAGGCTTAAGGTGAGGGTTAGGGTGAGGGTGAGGTTTAGGATTAGGGTTAGGATTAGGATGAGGTTTAGGGTTAGGGTAAGTGTGACTTTTAGGGTTAGGGTTAGGGTTAGGCTTAGGGTTAGGCTTAGGGTGATGGTGAAGGTGAGGGTTATTGTTAGGGTGAGGGTTAGGCTTAGTCTTAGGGTGAGAGATAGGGTTCCGGTTAAGTCTAGGTTTAGAATGAGTATTGGGTAAGGGTCACAGTGAGGGTTAGGGTTAGGGTTAAGTTGAGGTTTTGGGTTAGGGTTTGGTTTAGGGTGAGGGTGAGGGTGAGGGTAAGGGTTAGGGTTAGTGTTAGGGTAAGGGTTAGGATGAGGGTTAGGGTTAGGATTAGGGTTAGGGTTAGGGTTAGGGTTAGAGTTAAGGTTAAGTTGAGGGTGAGGGTGAGGGTTAGGGTTAGGGTGGGGTTTAGGGTTAAAGTTATTGTTAGGGTTAGGGTTAGAGTTAAGTTTAGGTTGAGGGTGAGGGTGAGGGTTAGGTTTAGGGTGAGGTGTAGGGTGAGGTTTAGTGTTAGTGTTAGGGTTAGAGTTAGCGTGAGGGTGAGGTTTAGTTGTAGAGTTAGGGTTAGGGGGAGGGTTAGAGTCAGGTTTAGGTTTAGGGTTTGGGTGAGGATGAGGGTTAGGTTGAGTTTTAGGGATATGGTTAGGTTTAGGATTAGGTATCGTGGGAGGGTGAGTGTGAGGGTTAGGGTGATGGTTAGGCTTAGGGTGAGGGTTAGGCTGAGGGTGAGGGTGGGGGTGACGATTAGGGTTAGGGGGATAGTAAGGGTTAGGGTTTGTGTTATTGTTAATGTTAGAATTAGAGTTACTGTGAGGGTGAGTTTGGCGGTGAGGGTTAGGGTTAGGGTTAGGGTGGGGTTTAGGTTTAGGGTTAGTGTTAGGTTTAGTGTGAGGTTGAGGGTTAGGTTGAAGTTTAGGGTTAGGGTTAGGGTTATTGTGAGGGTTAGGGTTAGGGTTAAAGTTAGTGTTAGGGTTACGGTAAGTGTTAGTGTGAGGGTTTGTGTTAGGGTGAGGGTTCTGTTTAGGGTGAGGGTTAGAGTTAGGTTTATTTTTAGGGTTAGGGTTAGGGTTAAGGTTACATTGAGGGTGAGGATTAGGGTTGGGGTTAGGATGAGGTTTAGGTTTAGGGTTAGTGTTACAATTAGGGTTAGGGTGAGAGTGAGGTTTAAGGTTAGAGTTAGGGTTAGTGTTAGGGTTAGAGTGAGGGCTAGGGTGAGGGTTAGTGTTATGTTTAGGGTGAGGGTTAGGATGAGGTTTAGGGTTAGGATTAGGGTTAGGGTTAGGGCTCGGGTAAGGGTTAGGGTTAGGGTTAGGGTTATGGATAGGGTTAGGTTTAGGATTAGGATTAGGGTGAGGGTGAGTGTGAGGGTTAGGGTTAGGTTTAGGGTTAGGATTAGGCTTAGGGTTAGGGTTAGGGTTTGGGTTAGGGTGAGGTTGAGGCTGAGGATTAGGGTTTGGTTTAGGGTTAGGGTTAAGGTTAGTTTTAGGGTTAGGTTTAGGGTTAGGGTTAGGTTTAGCGTTAGGTTTTGGCTGAGGTTGAGGGTGGTGGTTAGGATTAGGGTTAGGTTTACCGTTCTGGTTATTGTTAGTGTTATGGTTAGGGTTAATTTTGCATTGAGGTTGAGTTTGAGGTTGAGTGTTATGGTTAGACATTGGGTTATGGTTAGGGTTAGTGTTATTGTTAGGGTTAGGTTTAGAGTTACGGTGAGCTTGAGGGTGAGGGTGAGAGTTAGGGTTAGGATGAGGTTTAGGGTGAGATTTGGGGTTAGGTTTAGGGTTAGGGTTAGGGTGAGTGTGAGGTTTAGGGTTAGAGTTAGTTTTAGGGGGATGGTTCAGGTGAAGTTTAGGGTTAGGGTTAGGGTTAGGGTTAGGGAGAGCGGGAGGGTTAGGATGTGGTTTAGGGATAGGTTTTGGGTTAGGATTAGGTTTAGGGTGTGGGTGAGTGTAAGGGTTAGGGTGTAAGTGTTAGGCTTAGGCTTAGGGTTAGCCTGAGAGTGAGGATGAGGGTGAGAGTTATGGTTAAAATTAGGGTGGGGTTTAGGGTTAGGGTTAGGGTTAGGGTTTGGGTGAGGGTGAGGTTTAAGTTTAGATATAGGGTTAGGGGGGTGGTTAGGGTGAGGATTATGGTTATGGTTAGTTTTAGGGTTAGGGTGAGGGTGAGGGTTAGGTTTAGGATTAGGATTAGGTTTAAGGTGAGGGTGAACGTGTGTGTTACTGTTAGGTTTAGGGTTAGGCTTAGGATTAGGCTGAGGGTGAGTTTGAGGTTGAGGGTTAGGGTTAGGGTGAGGGTTAGGGTTCGGGTTATGTTAAGGGTTAGGGTGAGGGTTGGGGTAAGGGTTATGGTGAGGGCGAGGGTTAGCGTTAGGTTGAGTGTTAGGGTTAGGGTTAGGGTGCGTGTGAGGGTGAGGGTTAGAGTTAGGGTGAGGGTTAGGGTTAGGGTGTGGGTTAGGATGAGTGTTAGGGTTAGAGTTAGATTTAGGGTGAGTCTGAGGGTGAGGGTTAGGGTGAGGGTTAGTGTTAGATTTAGGGTTAGGGTGAGGGTGAAGCTGAGGGTGAGGGTTAGGGTTAGGGCGAGGTTTAGGGTTAGTGTTATGATTAGTGTTAGGATGAGGGTGAGGTTTAGGGGTAGAGTTAGGGTTAGGGTGTGGGTTAGGGTGAGGGTTAGGGTGAGGGTTAGGGAGGGGGTGATGTTGAGTGTAAATGTGAGGTTTAGGCTGAGGGTGAGTTTTACCATAAGGGTGATGGTTAGGGTGAGGATGAGTGTTAAGGTTAGCGTGAGTGTTAGGGTGAGGGTGAAGGTTAGGGTTAGTTGGAGGGTTAGGTCGAGGGTTAGGGTTAGGTTTAGTTTTAGGGTTAAGGTTACAGTGAGGGTTAGGTTGAGGTTTAGGGTTCGTGTTACAGTTAGGATTAGGATTAGGGTAAGGGTTAGGCTGAGTGTGAGGTTTAGGGTTAGGGTTAGGGTTAGACTTAGGTTTAGGCTGAGGGTGAGGGTGAGGATGAAGGATAGGGTTAGGGTGAGGGTTAGGGTTAGGTTTAGGGAGAAAGATAGGGTTTGGGTTAAGTTTAGGGTTAGGGTTAGTTTGAGATTTAGAGTTAGGGTTAGGGTGAGGGTGAGGGATAGGGTTAGGATGAGGGTTAGGATGAGGATTAGGGTTATGATTAGTGTTAGGGTATGGGCTAGGGTGATGGTGATTTTTAGGGTTATGTTTTGGGTGAGGTTTAGTGTTAGGTTAGGGTTAGAGTTCGTGTTAGGATGAGAGTTAGTGTTACCATGAAGTTAGGGTTAGGGTTATGGTGAGGTTGAGGGTTAGAATTAGGTGTAGGGTGAGGGTGAGTGTTGGATTAGGGTTAGTGTTAATTTAGGTTTAGGATTAGTGTTATTGTTAGGGGTAGGGTTAGACTTACAGTGAGGGTGAGGGTGAGGGTGAGGGTTAGGGTTAGGGTGAGGGTTAGGATTGGGGTTATGGGGAGGGTTATGATGAGGGTTAGGTTTAGGATTAGGTTTAGGGTGAGGGTTATGCTTACGGAAGGGTGAGGGTTAGGGTTAGGGTTAGGATTAGGGTTAGGGTTAGGGTTATTGTTAGGGTTAGGGTTAGGGTTATGGTTACGGTGAGGGGGAAGGTTAGGGTTAAGTTTAGGGTGAGGTTTTTAGTGTTAGGGTTAGGGTTAGAGTTAGGGTTAGGGTGAGGGTGATGTTTAGGGGTAGAGTTAGGGTTACGGTGAGGGTCAACATGAGGGTTAGGGTTACCGTGAGGGTTAAGGTGGGGGTGATGGTAAGGGTAAAGATGAGGATTAGGCCTAGGGTGAGGGTTATGGTAAGGGTGAGGGTTACGGTTAGGGTGAGGATGAGAGTTAGGGTTAGGGTGAGTGCTAGGGTGAGGGTGAGGACTAGGTTTAGTGTTAGGGTGAGGTTAGGGTTAGTGAGGGGTATGGTTAGGGTTAAGGATAGGGTTAGGTTTAGGTTTATTGTTAGAGTTAGGTTTAGGGTTAGGGTAGGGTTAAGGTTAGGGTTAGGGTTATTGTTAGGGTTAGGGTTAGGATGAGGTTTAGGTTTAGGGTTCGGGTTAGAGTTAGGCTTAGGGTAAGGGTGAGGTTTAGGGTTAGAGTTAGGGTTAGTGTTAGGATTAGGGTTAGCATGAGGGTTCGGTTTAGGGTTAGGCTTAGGCTTTGGTTTAGGCTTAGGCCCCGCATGTGGGTGAGGGTTAGGGTTAGGGTGAGGGTGAGGGTAATCGATACGGAAGGGTGAGGGTTTGGGTTAGGGTGAGGGTTAGGGTTAGAATTAGGGTTAGGGTGAGGGTGAGGGTTAGGATTAAGGTTAGGGTTAGGGTTATTGTTAGGGTTAGGGTTAGGGTTACGGTGAGGGTGATGGTCAGGGTTAAGTTTATGGTGAGGTTTTTAGTGTTAGTGTTAGGGTTAGGGTCAGGGTCAGGGTGAGGTTTAGGGGTAGAGTAAGGGTTAGGGTTATGGTTAGCGTGAGGGTTAGGGTTAGGGTGAGGGTTAAGGTGGGGTGACGGTAAGGGTAAAGATGAGGGTTATGACTAGGGTGAGGGTTATGGTAAGGGTGAGGGTTAGGGTTAGGGTGAGGATTAGGGTGAGAGTCCGTGTTCAGGTTAAGTTTAGGGTTAGGGTGAGGTTTAGGGTGAGGATGAGGGTTAGGGTTAGGGTGAGGACTAGGCTAAGAGGGAGGATTAGGTTTAGTGTTAGAGTGAGGTTAGGGTTAGGGTGAGGGTTATGGTTAGGGTTAGGGTTAGGCTTAGGGTTAGGGTTAGGTTTAGTGTTAGGGTTAGGGGTAGGATTAGGGTAGGGTTAAGGTTAGGGTTAGGGTTATTGTTAGGGTTAGGGTTAGGATGAGGTTTAGGTTTAGAGTTAGGGTTAGTGTTAGGGTTAGGGTAAGGGTGAGGTTTAGGGTTAGAGTTAGGTTTAGTGTTATGGTTAGGGTTAGGGTGAAGTTTAGGGTCAGGGTTAGGCTTCAGCTTTGGTTTAGGCTTAGGCCCAGCATGTGTGTGAGGGTTAGGGTGCGGTTTAGGGTGAGCTTTAAGGTTAGGGTTGGGTAAGGTTTAGGATGATTTTTAGGGTTAGGATTAGAATTAGGGTGAGGGCAAGTTTTAGGGTTAGGATGATTATTCGGGTTAAGGATAGGGTTAGATTTAGGATTAGGGTTAGGGTGAGGGTTAGTGTGAGGGTTAGGGTTAGCATTAGGGTTAGGCTTCGGGTTAAGGTGAGGATTAGGGTTAGGGTTTGGTTAGGGCGAGCGTGAGGCTGAGGAGTAGGGTTAGGTTGAGGTTTAGGTTTAGGCTTAGGTTTAGGGTTAGTTTTAGTGTTATGTTTAGTGTTAAGGTTAAGTTTAGGGTTAGGTTTAGTGTTATTGTTACGGTTAGGGTTACAGTTAAGGTGAGGTTGAGGGTGAGGGTGAGGTTTAGGTTTAGGGTGAAGTTTAGGGTTAGGGTCATGGTTAGGTTTAGGGTGAGGTTTAGGGTTAGAGTTAGATTGAGGGGGGAGGGTTATGGTGAAATTGAGGGCTAGGTTTAGTGTTAGGTTTAGGGTGAGGGTGAGGTATAGGTTGAGGTTTAAGGATAGGGGTAGTTTTAGGATTAGTGTTAGGGGGATGGTGAGTGTGAGGGTTAGGGTGAGGGTTAGGCTTAGGCTTAGGTTTAGGCTGAGGGTGAGGGTGGGGGTAAGGATTAAAGTTAGGGTGATGATTAGGGTTAGGATTAGTGCTGTTGTTAGGTTTAGGGTTAGAGTTACAGTGAGGTTGAGGGTGCGGGTGAGGGTTAGCGTTAGGGTTAGGGTGGGGTTTAGGGTTAGGCTTAGTGTTAGGGTTAGGGTGAGGTTTAGGGTTAGATATAGGGTTAGGGGGAGGGTTACGGTGATGGTTAGGGTTAGGGTTAGTGTTAGGGTTAGGGTGAGGGTGAGGGTTAGGTTTAGGTTTAGGGTTAGGCTTAGGGTTAGGATGAGGGTGATGGTGAGGGTGAGGGTTAGGGTTAAGGTGAGGGATAGGGTAAGGGTTATGGGGAGGGTTATGATGAGGGTTAGGGTTAGGATTAGGGTTAGGGTGAGGGTTAGGGTTAGGATTAGTGTTAGAGTTAGGGTTATTTTTAGGGTTAGTGTTAGGGTTATGGTTACTGTGAGGGTGAGGTTTAGGGTTAAGCTTAGGGTGAGGTTTATAGTGTTAGGGTTAGGGTTAGAGTTAGGGTTAGGGCGAGGGTGAGGTTTAGGGTTAGAGTTAGGGTTAGTGTTAGGGTTAGGGTTAGGGTGAGGGTTAGGGTTAGGTTTAGGCTTAGGCTTTGGTTTAGGCTTAGGCCCAGTATGTGAGTGAGGGTAAGGGTTAGGGTTAGGTCGAGGGTTAGTGTTATTGGTAGGTTTAGTTTTATATTTGCGGTGAGGTTGAGGCTGAGGTTTAGGGTTAAGTTTAGGGTCAGGTTTTTAGTGTTAGGGTTAGTGTTAGAGGTAAGGTTAGGGTGAGGGTGAGGTTTAGGCGTAGAGTTAGGGTTAGGGTGTGGTTTAGGGTGAGGGTTAGTGTTAGGGTGAGTGTTAGGGTTAGGGGTAGGGTGAGAGTGAAGGGTAGATTGAGGATTAGTGTTCGTTTAGTGTGAGGTTTAGGGTGAGGATGAGGGTTAGGGTTAGGGTGAGGGTTAGGTTTAGGATTAGGGTGAGGTTTAGGTTTAGTGTGATGGTTAGTGTTAGAGTGAGTGTTTGTGTTAGGATTAGGGTTAGTGTTAGGGTGAGTGTAAGTGTTAGGGTGAGGGTTTGTGTGAGGATGAGGGTTATGGTAAGGGTGAGGGTTAGGATTAGTGTTAGGGTTAGGGTTAGGGTTAGGGTTAGGGTTAGGCTTAGGCTTAGGCTTAGGTTTAGGCTGAGGGTGAGGGTGAGGTTAAGGGTTATGGTTAGGTTGAGGGTTAGGGTTAGGATTATTAATGTTAGCTTTAGGGTTATTCTGAGGGTGAGGGTGAGGGTGAGGGTTAGGGTTAGGGTGAGGGTTATGTTTATGGTTATGATTAGGGTTAGTGTTAGTGTTATTGTTAGGGTTAGGGTTAGAATTAAGGTTAGGTTGAGGTTGTGTTAGGTTGAGAATTAAGGTTAGGTTGAGTGTGAGTGTTAGGGTTAGGCTGATTTTTAGGGTGAGGTTTAGGGTTAGGGTTAGGGTTAGGGTGAGTGTGAGGTTTAGGGTTAGAGTTAGGGTTGAAGAGAGGGTTAGGGTGAGATTTAGGGTTAGGGTTAGGATGAGGCTGAGGGTTAGGTTGAGGTTTAGGGATTGGGTTAGGTTTAGGATTAGGGTTAGGGTGAGGGGGAGTGTGAGGGTTAGAGTGAGGGTGATGGTGGGTGTACGGATTAAGGTTAGGGTGATGGTAAGGGTTAGGTTGGGGGGGACGGTAAGGGTAAAGGTGAGGTTTAGACTGAGGGTGAGGGTTATGCTAAGGGTTAGGGTTAAGGTTAGGGGGAGGGATAGGGTTTGGGTTAGGCTGAGGGTGAGGGTTAGATTGAGGATTAGTGTTAGGGTTAGTGTGAGGTTTAGGGTCAGGATGAGGATTAGGATTAGGGTGAGGTGTAGGGTGAGGATGAGGGTTAAGGTTAGTGTTAGGGCGAGGCTTAGTGTTAGGGTGATGGTTAGGGTTAGTGTTAGGGTGAGGTTTAGTGTTAGGTTTAGGGTTAGGATTAATGTTAGGGTTAGGCTTAAGGTGAGGGTTAGGGTGAGGGTGAGGTTTAGGGATAGGTTAGGATTAAGAATAGGGTTAGGGTTAGAGTGAGTGTGAGGTTTAGGGTTAGCATTAGTGTTAGCGTTAGGCTGAGGGTGAGGGTGAGGGTGAGGGTTATTGTTAGGGCGAGGGTTAGGGTTAGGGTTAGGGGGAGAGTTAGAGTTCGGGTTAAGTTTATGGTTAGAGTGAGGATTAGGGTAAGGGTTACAGTGAGGGTGATGGTTAGGGTTAGGTTGAGGGTTAGGATTAGGGTTATGTTTAGAGTGAGGGTGAAGGTGAGGGTTAGGGTTAGTGTTAGGGTGAGGGTTAGGATGAGGGTTAGGGTTCGGATTAGGGTTAGGGTGAAGGCTAGGGTGACGGTGAGATTTAGGTTTAGGGTTAGGGTGAGGTTTAGGTTTAAGTTTAGTGTTAGGGATAGGGAGAGGGTGAAGTTTAGGGTTAGAGTTAGGGTTAGGTTGAGGCTGAGGCTGAGGGTTAGGGTTAAGGTTAGTGTTAGAGTTAGGGATACGGTGAGCGTTACGGTGAGAGTGAGGTTTACGCTTAGTGTTAGGATTTGGATTAGGGTAAGGGTTAGGGTGAGGGTGAGGGTGAGGGTGAGGGTTAGGGTTAGGGTAAAGGTTAGGGGTAGGATTAGGGTGAGATTTAGGATTCTGGTTAATGTTGGGTTAGGGTGAGGTTTAGGGTTAGGGTTATGTTGAGCGTGAGGGTTAGGGTTAGGTTGAGGGTTAGGGTTAGGCTTAGGATTAGGGTGAGGGTTAGGGTTAGGGTGAGGTTTAGGGTGAGGTTTTGGGTTAGAGTTAGGTTTAGGGGCAGGGTTAGGGTGAGGTTTAGGGTTAGGGTTAGTGTTAAGGTTAGGGTGAGGCTTAGGGTTAGGGTTAGTGTTAGTGTTATTGTTAGTTTTATGGTTAGGTTGAAGTTTGCGGTGAGGGTGAGGCTGAGGGTGAGGGTCATGGTTATGTTTATGGATATAGTTATGGTTAGTGTTATTGTTAGGGTTAGGGTTAGAGTTAAATTAGGTTGAGGGTGAGGGTGAGTGTTAGGGTTAGGGTGAGTTTTAGGGTGAGGTTTAGGGTTAGGGTGAGGTTTAGGGTGAGGGTGAGGGTGAGGTTTAGGTTTAGAGTTAGGGTTGAGGGGAGTGTTAGGTTGATGTTTAGGGTTAAGGTTAGGATGAGGGTGAGGGTTAGGTTGAGGTTTAGGGGTAGGGTTAGGTTTAGGATTAGGGTTAGGGTTAGGGTGAGTGTGAGGGTTACGGTGAGGCTTAGTCCTAGGCTTAGGATTTGTCTGAGGTTGATGGTGGCGGTGAGGATTAAGGTTAGGGTGATGGTAAGGGTTAGGTTTAGTGTTAATGTTAGGGTTAGGCTTAGAGGTAAGATTAGGGTGAGGGTGAGGTTTAGGGGTAGAGATAGGGTTAGGGTGAGTGTTAGGCTTAGGGTGAGGGTTAGAGTGGGGGTGACGGTAAGGGTAAAGGTGAGGTTTAGGCTGAGGTTGAGGGTTACGGTAAGGGTTAAGTTTAGGGTTATGGGGAGGGATAGGTTTAGAGTTACGGTGAGGGTGAAGGTTAGGGTTAGATTGAGGATTAGTGTTAGGGATAGGATGAGAATTAGGGATAGGGTTATGTTTAGGGTTAGGGTTTGAGTTAGGGTGAGTATGACGGTGAGAGTTAGGGTTAGGATTAGGGTTACGGTTAGTGTTAGGCAGAGGGTGAGGGTGAGGGTGAGGTTTAGGGTTAGGGTGACCTTTAGGGTTAAGGTTAGGGTGAAAGGTAGGGTTAGTGTTAGGGAGATTGTTAGGGTTAGGGTGAGGGTTTGGTTTAGTTTGAGGGTTAGGGTGAAGGTGAGTTTAAGATTGAGGGTTAGGGTGAGGGTGATGGTGACGGTGAGGGTTAGGGTTAGGATTCTGGTTAGGGTTAGGGTGAGGGTTAGGGTTAGGTTTAGGGTTAGGGTGAGGGTAAGGTTGAGGGTGAGGGTTAGGGTTATGGTTAGGTTTAGCGTTAGGGTTAGGTATCAGGTAAGGTTTAGGTTTAGGATGAGGGTTAGTTTTAGGTTTAGGGTGAGGGTTAGGGTTAGGGTTAGGTTTAGGGTGAGGGTTAGTGTTAGGGTTAGGGTGAGGGTGAGGGTTAGGTTGAGGGGTAGGGTTAGGGATAGGGTAAAGGTTAGGGTTAGGGTGAGGGTGAGGGTTTGGTTTAGGTTTAGGATGAGGGTTAGGGTGAGGTTTTGGATTAGGGTTAGGGTTAGGGTTAGGGTGAGGGTGAGGTTTAGGGTTAGCGTTAGGTTTAGGGGCAGGGTTAGGGTGAGGTTTGGGGTTAGGATTACGGTGAGCTTGGTGGTTAGGGTTAGGTTTTGGTTTAGGGTTAACCTTAGGATTAGGGTGAAGGTTAGTGTTAGGGTTAGGGTGAGGTTTAGGGTGAGGTTTGGGATTAGGGTTAGGGTTAGGGTTAGGGTGAGGGTGAGGTTTAGGGTTAGAGTTAGGTTTAGTGGCAGATTTAGGGTGAGTTTTAGGGTTAGGGTTAGTGTTACGGTTAGGGTGAGGGTTAGGGTTAGGGTTGTTGTTTGGTTTAGGGTTATTGTTAATTTTATTGTTAGAGTTAAGTTTGCGGTGAAGGTGAGGCTGAGGGTGAGGTTTATGGTTAGTGTTTGGTTTAGGGTTAGTGTTATTGTTAGGGTTAGAGTTAGAGTTAAGGGTAGGTTGAGGGTGAGGGTGAGGGTAAGGGTTTGAGTGAGGTTTAGAGTGAGGTTTAGGGTTAGGGTTAGGGTTAGGGTTAGCGTGAGGGTGAGGTTTAGGGATAGAGTTAGGATTAGGGGAAGGGTTAGGGGTAGGTTTAAGTTTAGGGTTAGTGTGAGGATCAGGGTTCGCTTGATGTTTAGGGATAGGTTTAGGTTTAGGATTAGGGTTCAGGTGAGGGTGAGTGTGAGGGTTAGGGTGAGCGTTAGGCTTAGGCTGAGGGTTAGGCTTAGGGTGAGGGTGGGGGTGAGGATTAGGGTTAGGGGGATGGTAAGGATTAGGGTTAGTGTTATTGTTAGGGTTAGAGTTACTCTGAGGGTGAGGGTTGGGGTGAGGGTTAGTGTTAGGGTTAGTGTGTGGTTTATGTTTAGGGTTATTGTTAGGGTTATTGTGAGGGTGAGGTTTAGGGTTAGATATAGGGTTAGGGGAAGGCTTAGGGTGAGGGTGAGTGTTAGAGTTAGTGTTAGGGTTATGGTGAGTTTGAGGGTTAGGTTGAGGTTTAGGGTTAGGGTTAGGGTTAGGGTTAGTATGAGGGTTAGTGTTAGGGTTAGGATTAGTGTTAGGGTGAGCGTAAGTTTTAGGGTGCAGGTTTGAGTTAGGGAGAGGTTTATGGTTAGGGTGAGGGTTAGGGTTAGGATTATTGTTAGGGTTATTCTGAGGTTGAGGGTGAGGGTGAGGGTTAGGGTTAGGGTGAGGTTTAGGGTGAGGTTTAGGGTGAGGGTTAGGGTTAGGGTTAGGGTTACAGTAAGCATGAGGGTTAGGGTTAGTTTGAGGTTTAGGGTTAGGGTTAGGTTGGGGGTTAGGCTTAGGATGAGGGTTAGGATGAGGATTAGGGTTAGGATAAGAGTTAGGGTGAGGGCTAGGGTGATGGTGACGTTTAGGTTTACTGTTAGGGTGAGTTTTAGGGTTAGGGTGAGGGTTAGGATGAGAGTTAGGGTTACCATGACATGCAGGTTAGTGTTAGGTTGAGGGTGAGGGTTAGAATTAGGGTTAGGGTGAGGGTGAGTTTTGAGATTAGGGTTAGTGTTAAGTTTAGTGTTAGGATTAGTGTAATTGTTAGGGTTAGGGTTAGACTTACAGTGAGGGTGAGGGTGAGGGTGAGGGTTAGGGTGAGGTTTATGGTTAGGGTTATGATTAGGGTTAGGGTGAGGGTTAGGGTTATGTTTAGGGTTAGGTTTAGTGTTATTGTTAGGGTTAGGGTTAGAGTTACGATTAGGTTGAGGGTGAGGGTGAGGGTTTGGTTTAGGCTGAGTTTTACGGTGAGCTTTAGTGTTAGGGTTAGGGTTAGGGTTAGGGTGAGGGTGAGGTTTAGGGTTAGAGTTAGGTTTAGGGGGAGGGTTAGGGTGAGGATTAGGGTTAGGGTTAGTGTTCGGGTTAGGGTGAGGGTAAGGGTTGGGTTGAGTTTTAGAGATAGGGTTAGGTTTACCATTAGGGTTAGGGTGTAGGTGAGTGTGAGGGTTATGGTGAGGGTTAGCCTTAGACTTAGGTTTAGGCTGAGGCTGAGGTTGAGGGTAAGGCTTAGGGTTGCGTGAGGTTTAGGGTAAGGGTTAGAGGGAGGGTTAGGATGAGGGTTAGGCGTAGGATTAGGGTTAGGGTGAGGGAAAGGGTTAGGGTTGTGGTGAGCGTGAGGGTTAGGGTTAGGTTGAGGGTTAGGGTTAGTGTTAGGGTAAGCATTAAGGTTAGGGTTAGGTTTAGGGTTAGGGTGAGTGTGAGGTTTAGGGGTAGAATTAGGGTTAGGGTCAGTGTTAGGGTTAGGGTGAGGTTTAGGGTGGGGTGATGGTAAGGGTAAAGGTGAGGGTTAGGCTGAGGGTGAGGGTTATGATAAGGGTGAGGGTTAGTGTTAGGGTGAGGGTTAGTTTTAGGCTGAGTGTGAGGGTTAGATTGAGGATAAGTGTTAGGGTTAGTGTGAGGTTTAGAGTGAGGATGAGGGTTAGGGTTAAGGTGAGGTTTAAGGTGAGGGTGAGGTTTAGGGTTAGTGTGAGGGTTAGTGTTAGGGTTAGGGTTAGTGTTAGGGTGAGGGTAAGTGTTAGGGTGTGGGTTATGGTTAGGAGGAGGGTTATGGTTAGGGTGAGGGTTAGGGTTAGGATTAGGGTTATTGTTAGCATTTCGGTTAGTGTTACAGTTACAGTGTGGGTGAGGTTGAGGTTTAGGATTAGGTTTCGGGTTAGTATTAGGGTGAGGGTAACTTTTAGGATGAGGTTTAGGGTTAGTGTGAGGGTTATGGTTAGGGTGAGGTTTAGGGTTAGGGTTATGGTTACGTTGAGCGTAAGGGTTAGGGTTAGGTTGAAGGTTGGGTTTCGGGTTAGGGTGAGGTTAAGGTTAGTGTGAGGGTTAGAGTTGGGGTTAGGGTTAGTGTTACGGTGAGGGTAAGTGTTAGGGTCAGGGTTTGGGTTAGGGTGAGGGTTATGGTTAGGTTGAGGGTTAGGATTAGGGTTAGGGTTATTGTTAGTGTTACGTTCAGTGTTAAGGTTACAGTGAGGGTGAGGGTGAGGGTTAGGGTTAGGGTTAGGGTGAGGTTTAGGGTTTGCATTAGGGTTAGAGTTAGGTTTTGGGTGATGGTGAGGTTTAGGGTTAAAGTTAGGGTTAGGGTGAGGGTTAGGGTTAGGGTTAGTGTTAGGTTTAGGGTTAGGGTGAGAGTTAGTAGGAGGGTTAGGGTTAGGGTTAGGTTTAGGATTAGGGTTAGGGTTAAGTTGAGTGTGTGTGTTAGCGTTAGGTTTAGGCTTAGGCTTAGGTTTAGGATGAGGGTGAGGTTGAGGGTGAGGGTAGGGTTAGGGTGAGTTTTAGGGTAAGCGTTAGTTGGAGGGTTAGGATTAGTGTTAAGGTTAGGATTAGGGTTAGGGTTAGGGTGAGGGCTAGGGTGAGGTTTAGGGTTTGGTTTAGGGTGAGGTTTAGTGTTAGGGTTAGGATGAGAGTTAGGGTTCGGTTTAAGTTTATGGTTAGGTTGACGGTTAATGTAAGGGTTATGTTGAGGGTAAGGGTTAGGGTTAGGTTGAGGGTTAGGGTTAGGATTAGGGTTAGGGTGAGGGTGAGGGTGAGGGTTAGGGTGAGGGTTAGGGTGATTATTAGGATGAGGGTTAGGGTTAGGATTAGGGTTAGGGTGAGGGCCAGGGTGAGGTAGAGTTTTCAGGTTAGGGTTAAGGTGAGATTTAGGGTTAGGTTTAGGGTTAGTGTTAGGGTGACTGTGAGATTTAAGGTTAGAGTTAGGGTTAGGGTGAGGTTGAGGGTGAGGATTAGAGTTAGGGTTAGGTTGAGGGTTAGGTTTGGGGTGAGTGTTAGGGTTTCGGTTAGGGTGAGGGTGAGGGTTAGGGTTAGCATTACGGTTAGGGTTAAGTTTAGGTTGAGTGTTATGGTTAGGGTGAGGTTGAAGGTTAGGGTTAGCATCAGGGTAAGGGTTAGGGTTAGGGTGGAGGTTATGGTTAGAGTGAGGGTGAGGGTCAGGGTTAGGGTTAGGATTAGGTGTAGGTTTAGGGTGAGGCTGAGGGTGAGGGTGAGCATTAGGGTGAGCGTGAAGGTGAGGGTTAAGATTACCGTTATGTTTAGGGTGAGGTCTAGGGTGAGGGTGAGGGCTAGGGTGAGGGTTAGTGTGAAGGTGAGGTTTTCGGTTTGGAAAGGGTTAGGGTTAGGTTTAGGGTGAGGATTAGGTTGAGGGTGAGGTTTAAGGTGAGGGTTAGGGTTAGGGTTAGGGTGAGGGTTAGGGTTAGGGTGATGTTTAGGGTGAGGGTGAGGGTGAGAATGAGGGTTCGGGTAAGGGTGTGGGTTAGGGTGTTGGTGAAGGTTAGGGTGAGAGTGAGGATTCGGGTGAGGGTGAGAGTTAGGGTGTTGGTGAGGTTTCGGATTAGGGTGAGTTTTAGGGTTAGGGTGAGGTTTAGGGTGAGGGAGAGGGTTAGGGTTAGGGTTAGGATTAGGGTTAGGGTTAGGGTGAGGGTTATGGTTAGGGTTATGTTGAGGATTAGGGTGAGAGTGAGGGTTAGGGTTTGATTAAGGGTTAGGTTAAGGGTTAGGGTTAGGGTTAGGGTGAGTGTGAGGGTTAAAGTTAGGGTTAGGGTGAGGGTTATGGTTGGGGTGAGAGTTAGGGTTAGGGTTAGGGTGAAGGTGAGGATGAGGGTGAGGGTGAGTGTGAGTGTTAGGGTATGGGTTACGGTTAGGTTTAGGGTGAGGGTTAAGGTGATGGTGAGTGTTAATTTGAGGGTGAGTGTTAGGGTTAGTGTGAGTGATAGGGTAAGGTTTAGGGTCAGATTTAGTGTTAGGATTAAGGTTATGGTTAGCCTTAGGGTTATGGTGAGCCTATCAGTTAGGGTGAGGTTTAGGGTGAGGGTGAGGGTTAGGGTTAGCGTTAGGGTTAAGTTGAGATTAGGGTGAGGGTTAGAGTTAGGGTGAGGATTAGGGTTAAGATAAGGGTGATGTTTATGGTTAGGGTGTGTGTTAGGGATAGGTTTATGGATAGGGTGAGAGTTAGGTTTATGGTTAGGGTTCAAGTTAGGGTGAGTGTGAGTGTGAGTGTTAGGGTTAGGTTTAGGGTTAGTGTTAGTGTTTGGCTGAGGGTGTGGGTGAGGGTGAGGGTGAGGGTTAGGCTTAGGGTAATGTTTAGGGTAAGGGATAGGTTGAAGGTTAAGGTTAGGGTTAGGATGAGGGTTAGGGTGAGGATTATGGTTAGGGTTAGGGTGAGGGTTAGGTTTAGTTTGATTTTTAGGGTTAGTGTCAGGGTAAGCGTTAGGGTGAGGGTTAGGGTGAGAGTGAGGGATAGGTTTAGTGTTAGGGTTAGGGTGAGCGTTTGGGTGAGGGTTAGGATTAGGTTTCGGGTGAGGGTCAGGGTTAGGGTTGACTTTAGGGTTAGGGTTAGGAGGAGGTTTAGTGTTAGTTTTAGGGAGAGGATTAGAGTTAGTGTGAGGTTTAGGGTTACGTTTAGGGTTAGTGTGAGGATAAGGGTTAGGGTGAGGTTTAGGGTCCGGGTGAGGGATAGGGTTAGTGTAAGGGTTAGGGTGACTGTTTGGTGAAAGTTAGGTTTAGGTTTTGGGTTAGGGTGAGGAGTAGGCTGAGGGTAAGTGTTAGGGTGAGGTTTTGGGTGAGGTTGAGTATTAGGCTTAGAATTAGTCTTAGGGTGAGGGTTAGGTTTAGGTATAGCATTAGGGTTAGGGTTAGGTTGAGGGTGAGGTTTCGGACTAGGGTAAAGTTGAGGGTGAGGTTTAGGGTTAGCATTAGGTTTAAGGTTAGCGTTAGAGTGAGGGTGGGGGTGAGGATTAGGGTTAGGATTAGGTTTAGGGTTAGGGTGAGGCTGAGGTTGAGGATGAGGTTGAGTTTGAGGGTTAGGGTTAGGGTTTGGCTTAGGGTGAGGGCTAGGGTGAGGGCGAGGGTTAGGGTGAGGGTTAGGGTGAGGGTGCGGTTTTCGGTTAGGAAAGGGTTAGGTTTAAGTTTATGGTGAGGATTAGGCTGAGGGTGAGGTTGAAGGTGAGGGTTAGGGTTAAGGTGAGGTTTAGGGTTAGGGTTAGGCTGAGGGTTAGCATTAGGGTGATGTTTAGGATGAGGGTGAGGGTGAGGGTGATGGTGAGTTTTAGGGTATAGTTGAGGGTTAGTTTTAGGGTGAGGGTTAGGGTGACGGTGAGGGTCAGGGTGAGGGTGTGGAAAAGGGTTAGGGTTAGGTTCAGGGTGAGGGTTAGGGTTAGGGTTAGGGTTAGGGTGAGGGTTCGGGTTAGTGTGAGGTTAGGTTTCGGGTTAGTGTGAGGAAAAGGTTTAGGGTGAGGTTTAGGATGAAAGTAAGAGTTAAGGTTAGGTTTAGTGTTAGGGTTAGGGTGAGGTTTACGGTTAGAATTAGGGTTAGGGTTAAGTTGACGGTGAGGGTTAGAGTTAGGGTTAGGTTGAGGGTTAGGTTTGGGGTGAGTGTTAGGGTTTCGGTTAGGGTGAGGGTGAGGTAGAGGTTTCGGTTTCGGGTGAGGGTTAGTGTGTGGGTGATGGTTAGTGTTCGAGTGAAGTTTAAGGTGACGGTGAGTGTTAGGGTGAGGGTGATAGTTAGAGTTAGTGTGAGTATTAGGTTTAGAGTTAGGGTTAAGGTTATTGTGAGGCTAAGGTTTAGGGTGCGGTTTAGGGTGAGAGTGAGGGATAGGGTTATCATTAGGGTTATGGTGAGGGATAGGGTTAGGGTTAGGGTGAGATTGAGGGTTAGGTTTAGGTTTAGGATGAGGTTTAGGATTAGGGTGAGAATTAGGGATAGGGTTAGGGTTAGGGTTAGGGTTTGAGTTAGGGTTAGTATGAGGGTGAGAGTGAGGGTTAGGATTAGGGTTACGGTTAGTGTTAGGCAGAGGGTGAGGGTGAGGGTGACGGTTAGGGTTAGGGTGACCTTTAGGGTTAAGGTTAGGGTGAAAGGTAGGGTTAGTGTTAGGGAGATTGTTAGGGTTAGGGTGAGGGTTTGGTTTAGTTTGAGGGTTAGGGTGAAGGTGAGTTTGAGGGTTAGGGTGAGGGTGATGGTGACCTTGAGGGTTAGGGTTAGGATTCTGGTTAGGGTTAGCGTGAGGGTTAGGGTTAGGTTTAGGGTTAGGGTGAGGGTAAGGTTGAGGGTGAGGGTTAGGGTTATGGTTAGGTTTAGCGTTAGGGTTAGGTATCAGGTAAGGTTTAGGGTTAGGATGAGGATTAGGTTTAGGTTTAGGGTGAGGGTTAGGGTTAGGGTTAGGTTTAGGGTGAGGGTTAGTGTTAGGGTTAGGGTGAGGGTGAGGGTTAGGTTGAGGGGTAGGGTTAGGGATAGGGTAAAGGTTAGGGTTAGGGTGAGGTTGAGGGTGAGGTTTAGGTTTAGGGTTAGGGTTAGAGTGAGGGTTAGTGTGAGGTTTAGGTTTAGGGTAAGGTTAAGGGTTAGGTTCAGGCTGAGCCTTAGTTTTAGGTTTAGGTTTAGGGATAGGGTGATGTTGAGGGTTAGGGTTCGGGTTAGTGTGAGGATAAGGGTTAGGGTGAGGATTAGGGTGAGGATGAGTGTTAGGGTTAGCATAAGGTTTAGTGCGAGGGTTAGGGTTAGGGTTAGGGTTAGGGTAGGGTAAGGGTTAGGGGTATGGTTAGGTTTAGGTTTAGGGTTAGGTTTCAGGTAAGGTTTATGGTTAGGATGAGGGTTAGGTTTAGGTTTAGGGTGAGGATTAGGCTTGGGGTTAGGATTAGGGTGAGGGTTAGTGTTAGGGTTAGGGTGAGGGTGAGGGTTAGGTTGAGGGGCAGGGTTAGGGATAGGGTAAAGGTTAGGTTTAGGGTGAGGGTGAGGGTGAGGTTTAAGTTTAGGTTGAGGGTTAGGGTGTGGGTTAGTGTGAGGTTTAGTTTTAGGGTAAGAGTAAGGGTTAGGTCCAGGGTGAGCGTTAGTTTTAGGTTTAGGTTTAGGGTTAGGGTGATGCTGAGGGTTAGGGTTAGGGTTAGTGTGAGGATAAGGGTTCGGGTTAGGATTAGGGTGAGGATGAGAGTTAGGGTTAGCATAAGGTTTAGGGCGAGGTTTAGGGTTAGGGTTAGGGTTAGGGTTAGGGTAGGGTAAGGGTTAGGGTTAGCATGAGGGTTAAGGTTAGGGTGATGTTTAGGGTGACGGTGAGGGTTAGGTTGAGCGTGAGTGTGAGGGTGAGGGAGAGCGTGAGTGGGAGGGTGACCATGAGGATTAGGGTTAGGGTTAGATTTAGGGTGAGGATAAGAGTTAGGGTACTATTAGGGTTAGGCTGAGGGTGAGGGTCAGGGTCAGGGTTAGGGTTTCGGTTAGGTAAGGGTTAGGGTTATGTTTAGGGTGAGGATTATTGTGAGGGTGAGGATTACGGTTAGGTTGAGGGTTAGGCTTAGTGTGAGGGTTACGGTTAGGGTTAGGGTTAATGTGAGGATAAGGGTTAGGATGAGGGTTAGGTTGAGAGTGAGGGTTAGGGTTAGCGTTAGGGTTAGGGTGAAGGTTAGTGTGGGCGTTAGGGTGTGGGTTAGGGTTCGGGTTAGGGTTGGGTGAGGGTTAGGGTGAGCGTAAGGTTTAGGGTGAGGGTTAGGTTGAGAGTGAGGGATAGGGTTATGGTGAGGGTAAGGGTTAGGGTTAGGGTGAGTGTGAGGGTGATGTTAAGGGTAAGGGTTAGGGTCCAGATTAGGGTGAGGGTGAGGGTTAGGGTTAGCATTAGGGTTAGGGTTAGGTTTAGGTTGAGATTTAGGGTTAGGGTTAGGATTAGGTTTACGGCGAGGGTAAGGGTTAGGATGATAGTTAGGGTGAGAGTGAGGGTTAAGTTTAGGTTTAGGGTTAGGGTGAGTTTGAGGGTGAGGGTTAGGGTTAGGGTTAGGGTGAGTGTTAGGGTGAGGCTTAGGGTGAAGGTTAGGATTAGGGTTAGGCTTTGGGTTAGGGTGAGGGTTAGGGTGAGGGGAAGGGTTAGGGTGAGTGTTAGGGAGAGGGGAGGGATAGGGTTATGGTGAGGATAAGTGTTAGGCTGAGGCTTAGGTTGAGAGTGAGCATTTGTGTTAGCATCAGGTTAGGGTTGATGGTGAGGGTTAGAGTTAGGCTGAAGGGTAGTTTAAGGGTTAGGGTTAGGGTTAGGTTTCGGGGGATGTTAAGGGTGAGGGTGAGGGTGAGGTTTAGGGTTACACTTAGGTTGAGGGTGAGGATTAGGTTTAGGGTAAGGGTGAGTGTGAGTGTGAGGGTTAGGTTTAGGATTAGGGTTAGGGTTAGGCTGAGGTTGAGGGTATGAGTGAGGGTGAGGGCTAGGTTTAGGAGTAGAGGTAGGGTTAGGTTTAGGTTTAGAGTTAGTATTAGGGTTAGGGATAGGATTAGGCTGAAGGTGAGGGTGAGGGTGAGGGTGAAGATGAGGTTTAGGGTTAGATTTAGGATTACAGTTAGGGTTTTGTTGAGCCCTAGGATGAGAGTGAGGGTTAGGGTTAGCGTTAGGGTTAGGGTGAGGCTTAGGGTGAGGGTTGAGTGTTAGGGTTAGGCTTAGGTTGAGGGTGACAGTTAGGATTAGGGATAGGGATAGCGTTAGGCTGAGGTTGAGGATGAGGGTGAGGTTTAGTGTTAAGATTACGGTTAGGGTGAGGGCTCGGGTGAGGGTGAGGGTTAGGGTGAAGGTGAGTGTGAGGGTGAGGGTCTTGATTAGGTAATGTTAGGGTTAGGGTGAGGATTAGCTGAGTGTTAGGGTGAGGGTGTGGGTTCGGGTGATGGTGAGGGTTCGGGTTAGCATTAGTGTTATGTTAGGTTTAGGTTGAGTGTTAGGGTTAGGGTTAGGGTGAGGGTATGCGTTAGGGTGAGGGTTACGGTGAGGGTGAGGGATAAGGTTAGTGTTAGGGTTAGGGTGAGCATATGGATGAGGGTTAGGTTTAGGGTTAGGGTGAGGGATAGGGTTAGGGTTGAGTTAAGGGTTAGCGTTAGTGTGAGGTGTAGGGTTAGGGTTAGGGTTAGTGTGAGTATAAGGGATATGGTGAGGGTTAGGGTGAGGGTGAAGAATAGGGTTAGTGTAAGGGTTAGGGTGAGGGTTTGGATGAGGATTAGGTTCAGCTTTAGGGTTAAGGTGAGGGTTAGGATGAGGGTAAGTGTTAGGGTGATGTTTAGGTTGTGGTTGAGTATTAGGGTTAGCATTAGTCTTAGTGTGAGGGTTAGGGTTAGGTATGACATTAGGCTTAGGGTTGGGGTTAGGGTGAGGGTTAGGATTAGGGTTAAGGTGATGGTCAGGTTTAGGGTTAGCATTAGGTTTATGGTTATGGTTACCGTGAGGGTTTGGGTGAGGGTTAGGTTTAGGATTAGGTTTTGGGTGAGGCTGAGGTTGAGGATGAGGTTGAGGTTGAGGGTTAGGGTTAGGGTTAGGCTTAAGGTGAGGGCTAGGGTGAGGGCAAAGGTTAGGATGACGGTTAGGGTGAGGGTGCGGTTTTCGGTTAGGAAAGGGTTAGGGTTAGGTTTAGGGTGAGGATTAGGCTGAGGCTGAGGTTGAAGGTGAGGGTTAGGGTTAAGGTGAGGGTTAGGGTTAGGTTTAGGCTGAGGGTTAGGGTTAGGGTGATTTTTAGGGTGAGCGTGAGGGTGAGGGTGAGGGTTAGGGTGTAGGTGAGGGTTAGGGTTAGGGTGACAGTGAGGGTTAGGTTGAGGGTTAGGGCTAGAGTGAGGTTTAGGATTAGGGTTAGGGTGAGGAAAAGGGTTAGGGTGAGAATTAGGTTGAGACTAAGATTTAGGGTTATGTTTAGCATTAAGGGTAGTGTGAGGTATAGGGTTAGAGTTCAGGTGTTGGTTAGGTTGAGGGTGAGTGTTAGTGTTATGGTTAGGATGAGGGTGAGGGTGAGGGTTTGGTTTCGCGTGAGGGTTAGGGTGTGGGTTAGGGTTAACGTTGTGGTGAGGGTAAGGGTTAGGGTGAGATTTAGGGTGAGGGTTAGGGTTAGGTTGAGAGGGTGACGTTGAGGGTTAGGGTGACAGTGATGGTTATGTTCAGGGTTAGGCTTAAGGTGAGGGTTAAAGTGAGGGTTAGGATTAGGGTTAGGTTTAGGGTTAGTGTGAGAATTAGGGTTAGTTTTAAGTTTATAGTGAGGGTAAGGGTTAAGGTGAGGTTTAGGCTGATGGTTAGGTTTAGGGTAAGGGTGAGGGAGAGGGTGAGGGTAAAGAATAGAGTGAGGGTTAGGGTGAGGTTGATGGTTAGGGTTAGCATTAGGTTTAGGGTTTGGGTTAGGGTGAGGGATAGGGTTAGGTTTAGGGTGAGGATGATGTTTAGGGTTAGCATTAGGTTTAGGGTTAGCTTGAGGGTGAGGGTTAGGGTTAGGTTTAGGGTGAGTGTTAGGTTCAGGATTAGGGTCAGGGGTAGAGTGAGGGTTAAGGTTAAGTTGTGGGTTCCAATTAGGGTGAGAGTGAGGCTAAGGATTCTGGTGAGGTTTAGGGTTTGTGTGAGGGTTAGGGTTTGAATTAGAGTTAGGGTTAGGGTGAAGGTGAGGGTGAGGGTTAGGGTTAGGGATAGGGTTAGAGTGAGGGTCAGGGTTAGGGTGAGGGTCAGGTTTAGGGTTAGGATTAGTGTAAGGTTGAGGGCTAGGTGAGGGTGAAGGTTAGGGTTTGGTTTAGGGTGAGGGTAAGTGTTAGGGTGACGGTTAGGGTTAGGGTTGGGATGAGGTTGAGGGTTAGGTTTAGTGTGAGGTTGTGGGGTAGGGTTAGGGTAAAGTTAAGGGTTAGAGTGAGGGTTAGGGTGAGAGTTAGTGTTAGGGTTCGTGTGAGGGTGAGGGTGAGGGTTAGGGTGATATTTAGGCTGACAGTGAGGGTTAGGGTGAGGGTTAGTTTTAGGTTTAGTGTTAGCGTTACAGTGAGGGTTAGGGTCATGGTTAGGATTAAGGTGAGGTTAAAGTGAGGGTGAGGTTTGGGGTTAGGTTTAAGGTGTGGGTTATGGTTAGGGTTAGGATTAGGGTGAGGTTTAGGGTGAGGGGTTGGGTCAGGGTTAGTGTGAGGTTTAGGGTTAGTGTGAGGTTTGGGGTTTGGTTTAGGGTAAGTGTGAGGATAAGGGTTAGAGTGAGGGATAGGGTTATTGTTAGGGTTAGGGTGAGGGTAAGTCATAGGATTGGGGTTAGGGTAAGGGTGCTTGTGAGGGTGATGGTTAGTGTTAGGTTTATGGTGAAGGTGAGGTTTTGGTTTAGGATTAGGGTTAGGGTTAGTTTTAGGGTGAGGGTGAGGGTTAGGTTTAGGATTAGGGTTAGGGTTATAATAAGGTGAGGGTGAGGGTGAGGGTGAGGGTTAGGGAGAGGATTAGGTTTCGGTTTAGGGTTAGGGTGAGAGTGGGAGTTAGGTTGAGGTGAGGGTTCAGGTTTGGGTGAGGGTGAGGGTTTGGGTTAGAGTTAGGATGAGTGTTAGGGTTAATGTGAGGGGTAGGGTTAGGGTTAGGGTGAGGGTGAGGTTTAGGTTTAGTGTGAGGGTTAGGGGTAGTGTTAGGGATAGGGTAAGGTTAAGGGTTAGGGTGAGGTTTAGCGTGACGGAGAAGCTTATGTTTAGGGTTAAGGTGAGGGTTAGGATGAGGGTGAGGTTTAGGGAGAGGTTGAAAGTTAGGGTGAGGGTGAGGTTTAGGGTTACGGTTAGTTTTAGGGTGTGGGTTAGGTTTAGTGTTAGGGTTAGGCTAATGGTTAGGTTTGGGGTTAGGGTAAGGGTGAGGGTGACGGTGAGTGTTAGGATTAGGTTTAGGGTGAGTGTGAGGGTTAGGTTTAGGATTAGTGTTAGTATGATGGTGATGGTGAAGTTTACAGTTAGTGTTAGCTTTGGGGCGAGGGTGAGGGTGAGGGGGGTTTAGGGTGTGGGTGACGGTTAGGTTTAGAGTGAGGTTTAGGGTGATGGTGAGGGTTAGGTGAGGGTGGGATGTAGGCTTAATGTTAGAGTTAGGCTGAGGGTTATGATCAGGGTCAGGATTAAGGTGAGGGTTAAGGTGAAGGTTAGGTTTAGGGTTAGGTTTAGGGTTAGTGTGAGGATTAGGTTTAGGGTGAGGGTAAGCTTTAGGGTGAGGGTTAGACTGAGGGTGAGGGATAGGTTTAGTGTTAGTGTTAGGGTGAGCATTTGGGTGAGTGTTAGGTTCAGGGTTAGGGTTAGGGTGAGTGTTAAGGTGAGGGCAAGTGTTAGGGTTATGTTTATGTGGACGGTGAGGGATAGGGTTATGGTGAGGTGAGGGTGAGGGTGAGGGTGAGGGTTAGGGTTAGGGTTAGGTTGAGGGGAAGGTATAGGTTGAGGGTAAGTACTAGGGTTAGGCTGAGGGTGAGGGTGAGGTTGAGGTTTAGGGTTAGGGTTAGGGTTAGGGTTAGTGTGAGGGTTAGTGTTAGTGTTAGGGTTAGGGTTAGTGTGAGGGTAAGTGTTAGGGTGAGGGTTTGGGTTAGGGTGAGTGTTATGGTTAGGGTGAGAGTTAGGGGGAGGGTTAGGTTAATGTTAGGGTTAGGGTTAGGGTGAGGGATAGGGTTAGGGTTAGGGTTAGGATGAGGGTTAGGCTGTGGGGTAAGCTTAGGGTTAGGGTGAGGCTTAGGTTTAGTGTGAGTTTTAGGGTTAAGTTTAGGTTCATGATTAGGTTTATGGTGAGGAGAAGGGTTAGGGTGAGGGTTAAGATGAGGGTGAGTATTAGGGTTTGGGATAGGGTTAGGGTAATTTTAGGGTGAGGGCTAGAGTGGGTGTGAGGGTTAGGGTTAGGGTTAGGTATTGGGTGAGGGTTAGGTTTAGGGTTAGGGTTAGGGTTCGGGTGAGTCTTAGGCTGAGGGGTAGGGTTATGGATAGGGTGAGGGTTAGGTTTAGTGTGAGGGTTAGGGTTTGGGGTAGGGTTAGAGTTAGGGTGAGGTTTAGGCTGATGGCTAGTTTTACAGTTAGGGTGAGGGTTAAGTTTAGTGGGAGTGTTAGGGTTAGGTTTAGGGTTAGGGTTAGGGTTCGGTTTCGGGTTCGGGTGAGGGTTCGGATTAAAGTGTGGATGAGCATTAGGGTTAGTGTGAGGACTAGGTTTAGGGTTAGGGTTACTCTTAGGGTTAGGGTTAGAGTGAGGGTAAGGGTTACGGTTAGGGTGATTGCGAGGGTAAGGTTTAGGGTTAGTGTTAGGGTTAGGGTGAGAGTTCGGGTTAGTGTGAGGGTTAGAGTTAGGGTGAGGGTTAGGGTGAGTTTTAAGATTAGAGTTAGGGTTAGGATTAGGGTTAGGTTGAGGTTGAGTTTTAGTGTTAGTGTTAGGGTTAGGGTTATTTTTAGGGTTAGGGTGCGGGTGAGGGTGAGGGTGAGGGTGAGGTTTAGGGCTAGGGTAGGGTTAGGTTTAGCCAGAGGGTGAGGGTGAGGTTGATGGTTAGTGTTAGGGTTAGGGTGAGGATGAGGGCTACGGTGACGGTGATGTTTAGGGTGTGGGTGAGGGTTAGGTTTAGGGGGAGGGTTAAGGTGATGGTGAGGATTAGGTGAGGGTGAGATTTAGGTTTAGTGTTAGAGTTAGGCTGAGGGTAAGATCAGGGTCAAGATTAAGGTGAGGGTTAAGGTGAGGATTATTGTGAAGTTGAGGGTGAGGGTTTCCTTTATGTCAGGGTTAGGGGTAGGGTAGGGATTAGGGTGAGGGTGAGGGTGACGGTGTAGTATACATCAGGGTTAGGGTTAAGCTGAGGTTAGGGTTAGGGTGAGGTTTAGGGTTAGTGTTAGGATTAGGGTTAGGGTGAGGGTGATGTTTAGGGTGAGGGTGAGGGTTAAGGGGAGGGTTAGATTGAGGGTCAGGGTTAGGGTTAGTGTTAGGGTTATGGTGAGGGTGATGTTTAGGGTGAGGGTGAGGGTTAAGGGGAGGGTTAGATTGTGGGTCAGGGTTAGTGTTAGTGTTAGGGTTAGCGTTAGGATGAGGGTTAGGTTGACGTTTAGGGTTAGGGTTATTGTTAGAGTTACGGTGAGGGTTAGGCTTAGGGTTAGGGTTAGAGTTAGGGTGAGGGTTAGGGTTAGGGTTAGGATTATGGTAAGGGTTAGGGTTAGCGTGACAGTTAAGTTTAGGGTGATGTTAAGGGTGACTTTGAGGGTTAGGGTTAGGGTGAGGTAGAGCGTGAGGATTAGGGTGCGGGTGAGGGTGAGTGAGAGGGTGACGGTGAGGATTAGGGTTAGGGTTAGGTTTAGGTTGAGGGTAAGAGTTAGGGTTTGGATTAGGGTTAGTGTAAGGATTAAGCTGAGGGTGAGGTTAAGGGTGAGGCTTTCGGTTTGGTAAGGGTTAGGGTTAGGTTGAGGGTGAGGATTAGGGTGAGGGTGAGGGTTAGGGTTAGGTTGAGCGTTACGGTTAGGGATAGGGTTAGGGTGAGGCTTTGGGTGAGAGGTAGGTTTAGGGTTAGTATGAGGGTTAGGGTTAGTGTGACCTTTACGGTAAGGGTTAGGGTTAGTGTGAGGATAAGGTTTAGGGTGAGGGTTAGGTTGAGACTGAGGGTTAGGGTTAGCGTTAGGGTTATGGTGAAGGTTTGGGTGGGGTTTAGGGTGAGGGTTAGTGTTCGGGTTAGGGTTGGGTGAGGGTTAGGGTGAGCGTAAGTGTTAAGGTGCGGGTTAGGTTGAGGGTTAGGGATAGGGTTATGGTGAGGGTAAGGGTTAGGGTTAGGGTGAGAGTAAGGTTGAGGTTTAGGGTGAGGCTGAGGGTGAGGCTAAGGGTGACGCTGAGGGTTAAGTTTAGGGTTAGGTTTATGGTGAGGGCTAGGGTGAGGATTAGGTTGAGGGTGAAGTTTAAGGTGAGGGTGAAGTTTAAGGTGAGGGTTTGGTTTAGGGTGAGGTTTAGGGTTTGGGTGATGTTTAGGGTGAGGGTGAAAGAGAGAGTGAGGGTTCGGGTGAGGGTTAGGGTTAGGGTGAATGTTAGGGTTAGGGTTAGGGTGAGGTTAAGTGTTAGGATGACAGTTACAGTGAGGGTGAGGGTTAGGCTTAGGTTTAGTGTTAGGGTGAGGGTTAGGGTTAGGGCTAGGGTGAGGGTTAGGGTGAGGGTTAGGTGGAAGTTTACGGTTAGGGTTAGGGTTTGGGTTAGGTTGAGGGATAGGGTGAGAGGAAGGGGTAGGGTGAGGGTTAGGGAGAGGGTGAGGCTTAGGTTGAGAGTGAACATTTGTGTTAGCATCAGTGTTGGGTTTAGGGTGAGTCTTAGGGTTAGGCTGAGGGGTAGTTTTAGGGTTAGTGTGAGGGTTAGGGTTAGGGTTAGGGTTAGGGTGAGGTTAAGGGTTAGGGTGAGGTTGAGGGTTGGTTAGGGTTAGCCTTAGTGTGAGGATGAGGGTTAGGGTTAGGTTTAGGGTGAGTGTGAGTGTGAGGGTTAGGTTTAGGATTAGGGTTAGGCTTAGGTTTAGGCTGAGGTTGAGGGTATGAGTGAGGCTCACGCTAGCCCTCACGGCTAGGGTTAGGGTGAGGGGCAGATTTAGGGTTAGAGTTAGGGTGAGGCTTAGATTTAGTGTGAGGGTTATGGTTTGGATAAGGGTTAGGGTGATGGTAAGTGTTAGGGTGAGGGTTAGGCTGAGAGTGAGGGTTAAGGTTAGCCTAAGTGTTACGTTGTGGGTTAGGGTAAGGGTTAGGGTTAGGGTTAGAGTGAGGGTGAGGGTTATGGTTAGGGTTAGGATGAGTGTTAGGGTTAGGGTGATGTTTAAGGTGAAATTGAAAATTAGGGAGAGTGAGAGGGTACGGGTGAGGGTGACGGTTAGGTTGTGGGTGAGATTGAGGGTTAGGGTTTGGGTGAGGGTGAGGGTTAGGGTGATGTTTAGGTTGAGGGTGAGGTTTAGCGTGAGAGTTAGGCTTCAGGGTATGGGAAGGGATAGGGTGTAGGTTAGGGTTAGGGTGAGGGTGAGGCTTAGGGTGACCATGAGGTTTTCGGTCAGGAAAGGTATAGATTTAGGTTTAGGGTGAGGATTACGGTGAGGGTGAGGATTAAGTTTAGGGTTAGGGTTAGGGGGAGGGTTAGGGTTAGGGTTAAGTTGAGGGTTTAGGGTTAGGGTGATGTTTAGGGTGAGGGTGAGGGTGAGAGTGAGGATTCGTTTGAGGGTGTGGCTAAGGGTGTTGGTGAAGATTAGGGTGAGAGTGAGGGTTCGGGTGAGGGTGAGACTTAGGGTGTTGGTGAGGGATAGGGTTAGGGTGAGGGTTAGGGTGAAGGTGAGAGTTACGGTCAGGTTGAGGGTTAGGTTAAGTGTAAGAGTGAGGGTTAGGTTTAGGGTGAGGGGTAGGGTGAGGGGTAGGGTTAGGGTTAGGGAGAGGGTTAGGTTTAGGGTTAGGATTATGGTGAGTGTTATGGTTAGGGTTAGGGTGAGGTTTAGGGTGAGGGTTACGTTTAGGTTTAGGGTGAGGATTAGGTTTAGTGTGAGGGTTAGTGTTAGGGTTAGTGTAAGGATCAGGGTTAGGTTGAGGATTAGGGTGAGAGTGAAGGTTAGGGTTAGATTAAGTTTTAGGGTGAGGGTTAAAGTTAGGGTTAGCGTGAGGGTTAGGGTTGGGGTGAGGGTTAGGGTTAGGATTCGGGTGAGTGTTAAGGTGAGGGTGAGGTTTAGGGTGAGGGTGAGTGTTAGTGTTAGGCTGAGCGATAGGGTGAAGGTTAGGGTTAGGGTGAGTGTGAGGATTAGGTTTAGGGTTACTCTTAGGGCTATTGTGAGGGTTTGGGTTAGGGTGAGGTTGAGGTTTAGGGTGAGGGTGAGGTTTAGGGTTAGCGTCAGGGTTAAGGTGTGAGTTAGGGTGAGAGTTAGGGTTAGGGTGAGGGCGAGGGTTAGGGTTAGGGTTAGGGTGATGTTTAGGGTTAGGGTGTGCGTTAGGGATAGGTTTATGGTTAGGGTGAGGGTTAGGTTTATGTTTAGGGTTCAAGTTAAAGTGAGTGTGAGGGTGAGTGTTGGGGTTAGGATTAGGGCTCGGGTTAGTTTTAGGCTGAGGGTGAGTGTGAGGGTTAGTAAGGTTAGGGTAATGTTTTGGTTTAGCGTTAGTTTGAGGGTTCAGGTTAGGATGAGGTTTAGGGTGAGGATTATGTTTAGGGTTAGGGTGAGGGTTAGGTTTAGTGTGAGGGTTATGGTTAGGTTTAGGGTGAGGGTGTGGGTAAAGGTTAGGGTGAGGGTCAGTGTGAGGGTGAGGTTTAGGGTAAGGGTTAGGGTGAGTGTTTGGGTGAGGTTTAGGTTTAGGTTTAGGGTTAGGGTGAGGGTTAGGATGAGGGTAAGGGTTAGGGTGAGGTTTAGGTTGTGGTTTTGTATTAGGGTTAGCATTAGTCTTAGGGTGAGGGTTAGGTTTGGGTATAGCATTAGGGTTAGGGTTAGGGTTAGGGTGAGGGTTAGAATTAGGGTTAAAGTGAGGGTGACGTTTAGGGTTAGCATTAGGTTTACAGTTAGGGTTAGAGTGAGGGTGAGGGTGAGGGTTAGGGTTAGAAATATGTTTAGGTTTAGGGTGAGGCTGAGGTTGAGGATGAGTTTGAGTTTGAGTGTTAGGGTTAGGGTTTGGCTTAGGGTGAGGTCTAGGGTGAGGGCGAGGGTTAGGGTGAGGGTTAGGGTTAGGGTGCGGTTTTCGGTTAGGAAAGGGTTAGGTTTAAGTTTAGTGTGAGGATTAGGCTGAGGGTGAGGTTGAAGGTGAGGGTTAGGGTTAAGGTGAGGTTTAGGGTTAGGGTTAGGCTGAGGGTTAGGGTTAGGTTGATGTTTAGGGTGAGGGTGAGGGAGAGGGTTAGGGTGTAGGTGATGGTTAGGGTGACGGTGAGGGTTAGGGTGATGCTGTGGGTTAGGTTGAGGGTTAGGGTTAGTGTGAGGGTTAGGATTAGTGTTAGTGTGAGGAAAAAAGTTAGGGTGAGGATTAGGATGAGAGTAAGAGTTAGGGTTATGTTTAGCCCTAGGGTTAGGGTGAGGTATAGGGTTAGAGTTCGGGTTAGGGTTAGGTTGAGGGTGAGGGTTAGACATAGGGGTAGGGTGAGGTTTAGGGTTGGGGTGAGTCTTAGGGTTACAGCTAGGGTGAGGTTGAGGGTGACGGTGAGGGTTCGGGTGAGGGTTAGGCTGTCGGTTAGGGTTAAGTTTATGGTTAGGGTAAGGGTTAGGGTGAGGTTTAGGGTCAGGTTTAGGCTTAGGGTGACATTGAGGGTTAGGGTGACAGTGGGGGTTAGGGTGAGGGTGAGGTTTAGGTTTAGTGTTAGTGTTACAGTGAGGGTGAGGGTCAGGTTTAGGATTAGGGTGAGGGTTAAAGTGAGGGTTAGGTTTAGGCTTTAGTTTAGTGTTAGTGTGAGGATTAGGGTTAGTGTTAGGTTTATAGTGAGGGTAAGGGTTAAGATGAGGGTTAGGCTCATGTGTATATTTAAGGTAAGGGTTAGGGAGAGGGTGAGGGTAAGGGTTAGGGTGAGGGTTAGGGTGAGGGTGAGGGTTAGGGTTAGCATTAGGGTTAGGTTTGGGGTTAGGATGAGGGGTAGGGTTAATGTTAGGGTGAGGATGAGGGTTAGGGTTAGCATTATGTTTAGGGTTAGGGTGAGGGTGAGAGTTAGGGTTAGGGTTAGTGTGAGTGTGAGGTTGAGGGTTAGGGTTAGGGGTAGAGTGAGGGTTAAGGTTAAGGTGTGGGTGAGGGTGAGGCTAAGGATTAGGGTGAGGTTTAGTGTCTGGGTGAGTGTTAGGGTTTGAATAAGAGTTAGGGTTTGGGTTAGGATGAGGGTGAGGGTGAGGGTTAGGGTTAGGGTTAGGTTTATGGTTAGGGTGAGGGTCAAGGTGAGGGTTAGGGTGAGGGTTAGGTTTAGGTTTAGGGTTAGGGTTAGGATTTGTGTTAGGGTGAGGGTGAGGGTTCGGGTTTGTGTTAGGGTGAGGGTAAGTGTTAGGGTGAGGGGTAGTGTGAGGGGTAGGGTTAGGGTGAGGGTGAGGGATAGGTTTAGCGTGAGTGTGAGGGTCAGGGTTAGGGTGAGGGTTCGTGTTTGGGTTAGGATTAGGGTTGGGGTGAGGGTGAGGTTTATGTTTAGGGTTAGGGTGAGGGTTAGGTTTAGGGTGATGTTTAGGGTGAGGGTGAGGGTTAGGGAGACAGTGATGGTTCGGGTGAGGGTGAGGATTAGGGTGTGGATGAGGGTTATGGTGAGGGTGAGGGTTGGGGTTAGATTTAGGGTGTGTATTAGAGTTAGGGTTAGGATTAGGGTGAAGGGTATGATCAGGGATAGGATGAGTTTTTGGGTTAGTGTGAGGTTTAGGGTTAGGTTTAGGGTAAGTGTGAGGATAACGGTTAGGGTGAGGGATAGGGTTATTGTTAGGGTTAGGGAGAGGATTAAGTTTAGGTTTAGGGTTATGGTGAGATTGAGGGTTAGGTTGAGGTGAGGGTTCGGGTTTGGGTGAGGTTTAGGGTGATGGTGAGGGTTAGGGTTAGGGTAAAGTTGAGGGTGAGGATCAGAGTAATGGTTAGTGTTAGGGTTAGGGTGAGGGTGAGGTTTCGGATTAGGATTAGGGTTAGGGTTAGGCTTAGTGTGAGGGTGAGGGTGAGGATGAGGGTGAGGGTTAGGGTTAGGGTGAGGGTTAGGGTTATGGTTAGGGTTAGGGTGAAGTTTATGGGTATAGTTAGGGTTAGGATGAGCGTTATGCTGAGGGTTAGGGTTAGAGTTAGTGTGCAGGTTAGGTTTAGGGTTAAGGTTAGGGTGAGGGTGAGGGTTTAGTTTAGGTAACGTGTAGGGTAAGATTAGGGTGACGTTTAGGATGAGGTTGAGGGTTAAGATGAAGTTTTCGGTTAGGGTGAGCATTAGGGTTAGGATTAGGGTCAGGGTTATTGTTAGGGTGATGTTTAGGGTGAGGGTGAGGGTGAAGGTTCGGGTGAGGGGGAGGGTTAGGGTTAGGGTTAGCCTGAGGCTTATGGTTATGGTTAGGGTAATGGTGAAGGTTAAGGTGAGTGTGAGGTTGAGGGTGAGTGTTAGGGTGAGGGTTAGAATGAGGGTGAGCGTTAGGGTGAGAGTGAGGGTTCGGGGGAGGGTTCAGGGGAGGGGGAGGGTTATGGTTATGGTTTGGTTTAGAGTTAGGGTTAGGGTGTGGGTGAGGGTTAGGGTTAGGATTAGAGTTAGGGTGACGGTAAGGCTTCGGGTGAGGGTTAGGGTGAGGATGAGAGTTAGGGTTAGGGTGAGGGTGAGGGTAAGTGTTAGCATGAGGACTAGGGTTAGGTTTAGGATTAGGGTGAGGGTTAGGGTTATGGTGAGGGTGAGGCTGAGGGTTAGGTTCATTATTAAGGTTAGGGTTAGTGTGAGGGTTAGTGATAGTGTTAGGGTTAGGGTGAGGTTTAGAGTTAGGGTAAAGGTGAGGGTTAGTCTGAGAGGTAGGGTTAGGGTTAGTGTGAGAGTTAGGCTCAGTGTGAGGGTTAGGGTTAGGGTGAGGGTAAGGGTTAGGTTTAGGGTTAGGGTGAGGGTGAGCGTGAGGGTGAGGGTTAGGGTTATGGTGACGGTTAGTGTTAGGGGGTGGGCTAGGTTGAGGGTTAGGTTGAGGGTGAGAGTGAGTGTGAGGTTTTCGGTTAGGTAAGGTTTAGGGTTGGGGTTAGGGTGAGGTTGTGGGTTAGGCTTAGGGTGAGGGTGAGGGTGAGGGTTAATGTTAGGATGAAGGTTAGGGATAGGGTTAGTGTGAGGGTGAGGGTGAGGGTTTCGTTTACATCAGGGTTAGGATTAAGCTGAGGTTAGGGTTAGGGTGAGGGTTAGGGTTAGGGTTAGGGTATGGGTTAAGTTTAGAGTGATGTTTAGGGTGAGGGTGAGGGTTAAGGTGAAGATGAAGTTTAGAGTTAGTGTTAGATTAGGGTTAGGTTGAGGGTGAGGTTTAGGGATACAGTTAGGGTTATGGGGAGTGTTAAATTGAGGGTCAGGGTTAAGGTTAGTGTTAGGGTTAGGGTTAGCATGAGGGTTAGGCTGAGGATTAGGTTTAGGGTTAGTGTGAGGGTTAGGGTTAGGTTAGGGTTAGGGTTAGGTTTTGGTTAGGGTGAAGGTTAGTTTTAGGTTTAGGGTTAGGATAAGGTTTAGGCTGAGGGTTAGGTTTAGGGTTAGTGTGAGGGTTAGGTTTAGGGTTAGGGTGTGGACTATGCTGAGGGTGAGGGTTAGGGTGAGGGTTAGGGTTATGGCTGGGGTTAGCGTCAGGGGTAGGCTGAGGGTTAGGATTAGGGTATAGACTAGGGTTAGGCTGAAGTTGAGGGTGAGGTTGAGGGTGAGGGTTACTGTTAGATTGAGGGTTAGAGTGAGGGTGAGGTGGAGTGGGACTGTTTGGTTTAGGGTTAGAGTTAGGTTGAGGGTGAGTGTTAGGATTAGGGTTAGCACTAGGTTTAGTCTGAGGGTTAGGGTGAGTTTGAGGGTGAGGTTTAGGGTTAGGGTGAGGGTTAGGGTTAGGGTTAGTTTTAGGGTAAGGTTTAGGGTTAGGGTTAGGGTTAGGATGAGCATAGGCTGAGGGTTAGGGTTAGGGTTAGGTTTTGGTTAGGGTGAAGGTTGCTTTTAGGTTCAGGGTTAGGATAAGGTTTAGGATAAGGTGAGGGTGAGGGGTAGGGTGAGGTTGTGGGTTTGGGTTATGGTTAGGTTTAGGGTTAGGGTTAGGGTGAGGGGAAGGGTTAGAGTGAGCTTTAGGCTGATGTTGAGGGTGAGGGTTTCTGTTAGTTAAAGTTTAGGGTTAGGGTGAGGATTAGGGTGAGGGTGAGGATTAAGCTGAGGTTAGGTTCAGGGTGAGGGTTCGGGTTAGGGTTAGGGTGAACGTTAGGGTTAGGATGATATTTAGGGTGAAGGTGAAGGTTAGAGTGAGGGTGAGGGTTAGGGTTAGGGTTAGGTTTAATGTGAGGCTGAGGGTTAGGAATAGGAATAGAATTTGGGTTAGGGTTCAGCTGAGGGTGAGGATCAGGGTGTGGGTGAAGGTCAGGGTCAGGGTTACGTTTAGGGCTAGAGTGAGAGTTACGGTTATTTTGAGGGTTATGGTTAGGGTTAGGGTGAGGGTAAGGGTTAGGGTGAGGGGTGGGTGAGTGTGAGGGTTTGAAATAGGGTTTGGGTTAGGGTTGGGGTGACGGTTAGGGTTTGGGTGATGTTTAGAGTGACGGTGAGGGTTAGGGTGAGGATGAGGGTGCGGTTGAGGGTGAGGGTTCCGTTGAGGGTAAGGGTTAGGGTGTGAGTGAGGATTAGGGTTAGGGTGAGGGCTAGGTTGAGGGTGAGGGTGAGGTTAGGGTTAGGGTTTGGGTTAGAGATAGGGTGAGTTTGATAGTGAGGGTTAGGTTTGGGATTAGGGTGAGTGTTAGGGTTAGGTTGAGGGTTAGGTATATGTTAGGGTTAAGGTAAGGGTGAGGGTGGGTGTTAGGGTTAGGTTTAGGGTTAGAGTTAAGGTGAGCGTGAGGGTGAGGGTTATGATTAGGTTAGGATTAGGGTTAGGTGAAGGTGAAGGAGAGGGTGAGGGTGAGGGTTACGTTTAGGGTGAGGTTTAGGCTTACGGTTAGGGTTAGTGTGAGGGTTAGGATTAGGGTTAGGGTTAGGATGAGGGTTAGGCTGAGGGTTAGGGTTAGGATTAGGGTGAGGTTTAGGGCTACATTTAGGGTTAGGATAAGGGTTAGGCTGAGGGTTAGGGTTAGGGTTAGTGTGAGGGATTGGCTTAGGGTTAGGGTAAGAGTTAGGGTGAGGGTAAAGGTTAGGGTGAGAGTTAGAGTGAGGGTGAGGGTTAGGGATAGGGTGAGTGTTAGGGTAAAATTTAGGTTTAGGGTTAGGGTTAGGGTGAGGGTAAGGGTGTGAGTAAGTGTTCAGGTGAGGTTTAGGGTGAGGGTGAGGGTTAGCGTCAAGGTTAGGTTTAGGGTGAGGTTTAGGGTTTGGGTAATTGTTAGAGTGAGGTTTAGGGTGAGGGTGAGGGTTAGGGTTAGGGTGAGGGTAAGTGTTAGGGTGAGGATTAGTGTGAGTCTGAGGGTTAGGGTTAGCATTAGGGTGATGGTGAGGGTTAGTGTTAGGATTACAGTTAGGGTGAGAGTAAAGCTTAGGGTGAGGGTTAGGGTGAGGTTGAGGGTTAGTGTTAGGGTGAATGGGAGGGTAAGTGTTAGGGTGAGGACTAATTTTAGGGTTAAGATTAGGGTGAGTGTTAGGGGTATTATGAGGGTGAGGGTGAGGGTTAGGTTCAGTATTAGGTTTATGGTTAGTGTGAGGGTTAGTGATAGGGTTTGGGTTAGGGTGAGGGTCAGAGTTAGTGTTAAGGTGAGGGTTAGTCTGAGAGGTAGGGTTAGGGTTAGGGTGAGGGTTAGGCTTAGTGTGAGGGTTAGGGATAGGTTTAGGGTTAGGGTGAGGGTGAGTTTGAGGGTGAGGTTTGGGTTAGGGTGAGGGTTAGTGTTAGGGGGATTGCTAGGTTGAGGGTTAGGGTTTGGGTGAGCGTGAGGTTTTCGGTTAGGTAAGGTTTAGGGTTAGGTTTAGGGTGAGGATTAGGGTGAGGTTGTGGGTTAGGTTTAGGGTGAGGGTGAGGGTCAGGGTTAGTGTTAGGATGAGGGTTAGCATTAGGCTTAGGGTGAGTGTGAGGGTTCCGGTGAGGGTTCGGGTGAGGGTTAGGGTGTGGGTTAAAGTTCGGTTTTGGGTGAGGGTTAGGGTGACAGTGAGTGTTAGGGTGAGGGTGAGGTTGAGTGTGAGGGTTAGGGTTAGGTTTAGGGATAGGATTAGGTTTAGGTTTAGGGTAAAGGTTAGGGTTAGGTTGAGGGTTAGGTTTAGGGTTAGGGATAGAGTTAGGGTGAGGTTAGGTTGAGGGTGAGGGTTAAGCTGTGGTTAGGGTTAGGGTGATGGTTAGGGTTAGGGTGATGTTTAGTGTGAGGGTGAGTGTTCGGCGAGGGTGAGGGTGAGGGTTAGTGTTAAGGTTAGGTTTAGGTTGAGGGTGATTGTGAGGGTGAGGATTAGGAATAGGATTAGGGTTAGGATTAAGCTGAAGCTGAGGATCAGGGTGAGGGTGAAGGTTAGGGTCAGGGTTAGGATTAGGGTTAGAGTTAGGGTTACGGTTAGTGTGAGGATAATGGTTAGGGTTAGGGTGAGGGTAAGGATTAAGGTGAGAGTAAAGGTTAGGGTGAGGATTAGGGTGAGTGTGTGGGTTTGGATTAGGGTTTGTGTTAGAGTGAGGGTTAGGATTTGGGTGATGTTTAGAGTGAGGGTGAGGGTTAGGGTGAGAATGAGGGTTCGGGTGAGGGTTCGGGTTCGGTTGAGGGTGAGGGTTAGGGTGTGGGTGAGGATTAGGTTTAGGGTGAGGGTTAGCGTTAGGCCTAGGTTTAGGGTTAGGTTGAGGGTTAGGGTTAGGGTTAAGGTGAGGGGTAGGGACAGGGGTAGGGTCAGGTTTAGGGTGAGGTTTAGGGTGAGTGTGAGGGTTAGGGTGAGGGTGAGGGTGAGGGTTAGGGTTAGGGTTTGCGTTAGACTTAGGGTGAGTTTGAGGGTGAAGGTTAGGTTTAGGATTAGGGTGAGGGTTAGGGTTAGGTTGAGGGTTAGGGATAGTGTTAGGGTTAGGGTAAGGGTGAGGGTGAGTGTTAGGTTTAGGTTTAGGGTTAAAGTTAGGGTGAGGGTGAGGGTGAGGGTTAGGATTAAGTTACATTTAGGGTTAGGATGAGGGTGATCGAGAGGTTGAGGGTGAGGCTTAGGGTTAGGTGAGGTTTAGGTTTACGGTTAGGGTTAGGGTGAGGGTTAGGATTAGGGTTATGGTTAGGATGAGGGTTAGGCTAAGGGTTAGGGTTAGGGTTAGGTGAGGTTTAGGGCTAGGTTTAGGGTTAGGATAAGGATTAGGCTGAGGATTAGTGTTCGGGTTAGTGTGAGGTTTAGGTTTAGTGTTAGGGTAAGAGTTAGGGTGAGGGTAAAGTTTAGGGTGAGGGTTATGGTGAGGGTGAGGTTTAGGGTTAAGGTGAGGGATAGGGTGAATTTTAGGTTTAGGGTTAGGGTTAGAGTGAGGGAAAGTATGTGGGTAAGTGTTAGGGTGAGGTTTAGAGTGAGGGTGAGGGTTAGCGTCAAGGTAAAGTTAAGGGTTAGGGTTAAGGTGAGGGTTAGGGTTTGGGTGAGTGTTAGGGTGAGTTTTAGGGTGAGGGTGAGGGTAAAGTGTTAGGGAGAGGGTTACGGTGAGCCTGAGAGTTATGGTTAGCATTAGGGTGAGAGTGAGGGTTAGGGTGTAGTTTTGGGTTAAGGTTAAGGATAGGGTGAGGATTAGGGTTAGGGTTAGGTTGAGGGTGAGGTTTAGGGTGAGGGGTAACATTAGAGTTTGGATGAGGGTTAGGTTTAGTGTGAGGATTAGGGTTGGTTTAGGGTGACGGTAAGGGTTAGGATGACGGTTAGGTTGAATGTGAGGTAGGATGAGGGTTAGGGTTAGGGTGAAGGTTAGGGATAGGTTTAAGGTTAGGGTGAGGGTTAGGGTTAGGATTAGAGTTAGGGTGACGGTAAGGCTTCGGGTGAGGGTTAGGGTGAGGATGAGAGTTAGGGTTAGGGTGAGGGTGAGGGTAAGTGTTAGCGTGAGGACTAGGGTTAGGTTTAGGATTAGGGTGAGTGTTAGGGTTATGGTGAGGGTGAGGCTGAGGGTTAGGTTCATTATTAAGGTTAGGGTTAGTGTGAGGGTTAGTGATAGGGTTAGGGTTAGGATGAGGGTTAGAGTTAGGGTAAAGGTGAGGGTTAGTCTGAGAGGTAGGGTTAGGGTTAGGGTGAGAGTTAGGCTCAATGTGAGGGTTAGGGTTAGGGTGAGGGTAAGGGTTAGGTTTAGGGTTAGGGTGAGGGTGAGTGTGAGGGTGAGGGTTAGGGTTATGGTGAGGGTTAGTGTTAGGGGGTGGGCTAGGTTGAGGGTTAGGTTGAGGGTGAGAGTGAGTGTGAGTTTTTCGGTTAGGTAAGGTTTAGGGTTAGGGTTAGGGTGAGGATTAGGGTGAGGTTGTGGGTTAGGGTTAGGGTGAGGGTGAGGGTTAATGTTAGGATGAGGGTTAGGGATAGGGTTAGTGTGAGGGTGTGGGTGAGGGTGAGGGTTAGGCTTAGGGTTAGTGTGAGGTTTAGGTTTACGGTGAGGGTTAGTGTTAGGGTTAGGTTGAGGGTTAGTGTTAGGTTGATGTTTATTGTGAGAGTGAGGGTTAGGGTGTGGGTGAGTGTTCGGGTAGAGTTAGGGTTCGGGTTAGGGTTAGGGAAAGGGTTAGGGTTTGGGTAAAGTTTAGGGTGAGGGTGATGATTAGGGTTAGCGTGAGGGTTAGGGTTAGGTTAAGATGAGGTTTAGGCTGAGGGTTAGGTTTAGGTTTAGGGTAAGTGTGAAGTTTCAGGTTAAGGTGAGGGTTGGATTTAGGTTTAGGGTTAGTATAAGGGATAGGGTGAGGGTTAGGGTTACGGTTAATATGAGTGTTAGGTTTAGGGTTAGGGTTTGGGTTAGGTTGACGGTAATGGTTCGGGTGAGGGTTAGGGTGAGGCTCAGGGATAGGTTTAGGGTGAGGGTTAGGTTGAGTGTTAGGATTATGGTTATGGTTAGGGTAAGGCTGAGGGGGAAGGAGAGGTTGAGGGTGAGCGTTAGGATGAAGTTTACTGATAGGGTGAGCATTTGGGTTAAGGTTAGATTTAGGGTGAGGGTTAGGCTCAGGGGTAGGGTTAGGGTTAGGTTGAGGGTTAGGTTTAGTGTGAGGTTTAGGGTTAGGGTTAGAGTGAGGGTTAGGTTTAGTGTGATGGTGAGGGTTAGGGTTAGGTTGAGGGTAAGGGTTAGGGTGAGGTTTAGGGTGAGAGTGAGGTTTAGGGTTAGCATTAGGTTTAAGGTTAGGGTTAGGATGAGGGTTAGGGTGAGGGAGAGGGTGAGGGTGAGGGTAAGAGTTAAGATGAGGGTCAGGTTTAGTGTGAGGGTGAGGGTTAGGTTTAGTGTGAGGTTGAGGCTTAGGTTTAGGGTGAGTATTAGGGTTAGGATAAGGGTGAGGGTTAGGGTTAGGGTTAGGGTTAGGGTGAGGGTCAGGGTGAGGGATAGGTTTAGGTTGAGGATTAGATTTAGGGTGAGGTTTAAAGTTTGGTTTAGGGTGAGATTTAGGGTTAGGCTGATGATTATTGTGAGGGTGAGTTTTAGGGCGAGTGTGAGTGTTCGTGTGAGGGTGACTGTTCGGTTGAGGGTGACGATTAGGGTGTGGTTGAGGGTTAGGGTTAGTATGAGAGTCAGGGTGAAGTGTAGGGATAGTGTTAGGGTGAGGGTTAGGGTTAGTGTGAAGGTTAGAGTTAGGGTTAGGGTTAGGGTTAGCGTTAGTGTGAGGATAAGAGTTAGGGTGTGGGTTAGTGTGAGGGTGAGGGTTAGGGTTAGCGTTAGGGTTAAGGTGTGGGTTACTGTGAGGGTGAGGGTTATGGTGAGGTTTAGGGTTAGGGTGAGGGTTAAGATTAGGGTTAGTGTGAGGGTTAGTGTTAGGGTGATATTTAGGAGGTTGAGGGTTAGTGTGAGGGTGAGAGTGAGGGTGAGGGTTAGGGTTAGGTTTAGGGTGAGTGTGTGGGTTAGGGTTAGGCTGAGGGTGAGGATGAAAGTGAGTGTGAGGTTTAGGGATAGGGTTAGTATTAGGTTAAAGTTAGTTTTAGGGTGAGGGTTAGGGATAGGTATATTGTTAGGGTTAGGGTTTGGGTTAGTTAGGGTGAGGGTGAGGGTTAGCGTTAGGGTTAGGGTTAGGGTTAGGGTGAGGGTGGGGTTCAGGGTTAGGGTTAGGATTATGTTTAGGGTAAGCTTGAGGGGGAAGTGGAGGTTGAGTATGAGGTTTTGGTTTAGGGTTACGGTTAGCGTGAGGGTTACAGTTAGGTTTAGGGTTAGTATAAGGGCTAGGTTGAGGGTAAGGGTTAGGGTTAGTGTGAGTGTTAAGTTTAGGGATAGGATTTGGGTTAGGTGGAGGGTAAAGTTTAGAGTGAGAGTTATGGAGAGGATGAGGGTTAGGGTTACCGTGAAGGTTCGGGTGAGGGTTAGGGTTAGGGTTATGGTTAGGGGTAGCGTGAGGGTTAAGGTGAAGGTTAGGTTTAGGGTTAGGGTTCGGGTGTGGGTTAGGTTGTGGGTAAGTGTTAGAGTGAGGGTTAGGGTGAGGGTGAGGGTTAATAGGAGGGTGAGGGTTAGTGTTAGCATTAGGGTTAGGGTGAGGGTGAGGGTTAGCGTTAGGGTGAGGGTTAAGGTGAGGGTTAGGGTTAAGGTTAGGGATAGGGTGAGGATTAGGGTTAGAGTTAGAAATAGGGTGAGGGTTAGGCTGAGGGGTAGTGTTAGGTTTAAGGTGAGTGTTAGGTTTAGTGTGAGGATTAGGGTTAGGTTTAGGGTGAGGTTTAGGTTTATTGCGAGGGTTAGGGTTAGTGTTAGGGTGAAGGTAAGGGTTAGGGTGAGGTTTATGGTGAGGGTGAGGTTTAGGGTTAGCATTAGGTTTAGATTTAAGGTTAGGATGAGGGTTAGGGTTAGGGTGAGGGTGAGGGTGAGGGTGAGGCTTATGTTTAGGATGAGGGTCCTAACCCTCATGTTAGGTTTAGGGTGAGGGTTAGGGTCAGGGTAAGGGTTAGGGTGAGGGTTAGGGTTATGGTTAGGTTTAGTGTTAGGGTCAGGGTGAGGGTTAGGGTTAGTTTGAGGGTTACGGTTAGGGTTAGGGTAAGAGTTTGGGTTAGGTTTAGTGTTAGGGTGAGGGTGAGGGTTATGGTCAGGGTTAGGTGGAGGATTATGGTGAGGGTTAGTGTTAGGATAAGTGTTAGGGTTAGGGTTAGGCTGAGGGTGAGGGTGAAAGTGAGGGTGAGGGTTAGGGTTAGCGTTAGGGTGAGGGGTAGTGTGAGGGGTAGTGTTAGGTTTAGGGTGAGGATTAGGTTTAGGGTGATGTTTAGGTTGAGGGTGAGGGTTAGGGTGAGGGTGAGGGTGAGGGTGAAGTTTCGGGTTAGGGTTATGTTTCGGGTGAGGCAGAGGGTTAGTGTTAGGAATAGGATTAGGGTTAGGGTTAAGCTGAGCCTGAGGGTAAGGGTGAGGGTGAAGGTTAGGGTCAGGGTTAGGATTAGGGTTAGAGTGAGGGTTATGGTTAGTGTGAGGGTTATGGTTAGGGTTAGGGTGAGGGTAAGGGTTAGGGTGAGAGTAAAGTTTAGGGTGAAGGTTAGGGTGAGTGTGAGGGTTTGGATTAGGGTTTGTGTTAGGGTTAGGGTGAGGGTTAGGATTTGGTTGATGTTTAGAGTGAGAGTGAGGGTTAGGTTGTAGGTGAGGATTAGGTTTAAGGTGCGGGTTAGCGTTAGGGGTAGGTTTAGGATTAGGTTGAGGATTAGGAATAGGGTTAGGGTGAGGAGTAGGGACAGGGGTAGGGTCAGGTTTAGGGTGAGATTTAGGGTGAGTGTGAGGGTTAGGTTGAGGGTGAGGGTGAGGGTAAGGGTTATGGTTTGCGTTAGACTTAGGGTGAGTTTGAGGGTGAGGGTTAGATTTAGGATTAGGGTGAGGGTTAGGGTTAGGTTGAGGCTTAGGGATAGTGTTAGGGTTAGGGTAAGGGTGAGGGTGAGTGTTAGATTTAGATTTAGGGTTAGAGTTAAGGTGAGGGTGAGAGTGAGGGTTAGGATTATGTTATTATTAGGGTTAGGCTAAGGGTGATGGAGAAAGTGAGGGTGAGGGTTAGGGTTAGGGTGAGTTTGAGGGTGAGGTTTAGGTTTAGGATTAGGATTAGGGGGAGTGTTACAGTGAGGGTAAGGGTTCGGTTTCGGGTGAGGGTTAGTGTGTGGGTGACGGTTAGGGTTAGGGTAAGGATTAGGTTTAGGCTTAGGGTTAAGGTTATGGTGAGGGTATAGGTTAGGGTTAGGTTTAGTGTGAGGATGAGGGTTAGGGTTACGGTTAGGGTTAGGGTGAGGGTGAGGTATAGGTTGAGGGTTAGGGTTAGGGTGAAGGTTAGGGCTAGTGTTAGGTCAGGGTGAGGGTGATTGTGAGTGTTAGGTTTAGGTTTAGAGTTAGGGTGAAGGTGAGGGTGAGGGTTAGGATTAGGGTTAAGGTTATGGTTAGGATGAGGGTTAGGCTGAGGGTTAGGGTTAGGGTTAGTGTCACCGTTAGGTTAGGGTTAGGTTTAGGTTTAGTGTGAGGTTTAGTGTTAGATTTAGGGTTCGCATAAGGTTTAGGCTGAGGGTAAGGGTTAGGGTTAGTGTGAGGGTTAGGTTTAGGGTTAGGGTAAGGGTTAGTTTGAGGGTAAAGGTTAGGATGAGTGTTACGTTGAGGTTGAGGGTTAGGGTTAGTGTGAGCGTTATGGTGAAGTTTAGGTTTAGGGTTAGGGTGAGGGTGAGAGTGTGGGTAAGTGTTAGCGTGAGGGTTAGGGTTAAGGTGAGGTTGAGGTTTAGGGTGAGTGTAAGGGTTAGGGTGAGTGTACTGATGAGGGTGAGGGTTAGGGTTAGCGTTAGGGTTAGGGTTAGGGTGAGGTTTTGCCTTAAGCTTAAGGATAGTGTGAGAATTAGGGTTAGGGTTAGGTTTACGGTGAGGTTTAGGCTGAGGGGAAGGCTTAGGGTTAGGGTGAGGGTGAGGTTTAGTGTTAGGTTTAGGGTTAGGTTTAGTGTGACAGTAAGGGTTAGGGTGAAGGTTAGGGTGATTGTGTGGTTTATGGTTAGCATTAGTTTAGAGTTAGGGTTAGGATGAATGTTAGGGTTATGTTTAGGGTTAGGGTTAAGGTGAGGGTGAGGGTTGTTAGGGTTAGGTTTAGGGTTAGGGTTAGTTTTAGGGTGAGGGCAAGGGTGAGAGTGAGGTTTAGGGTGAGGGTGAGGGGGAAGGGGAGGTTTTCATTTAAGTAAGTTTTAGGGTTAGGGTTAGGGTAAAGTGTAGGGTTAGGGTGTGGGTTGGGTTTAGGGTTAGGGTTAGGGTTAGGGTGAGGCTGAGGGTGAAGGTTAGTGTTAGGATGAGGATTAGGGTTAGGGTTAGGGTGAGGGTGAGGGTAAGGGTTAGGTTTAGGGTTAGTGTGAGAGTTAGGGTTACGGTGAGGGTTAGGGTTAGGGTGAGGAGTAGGGTTAGGGTTACGGGGAGGATTACGGTTGGGTGATGTTTAGTGTGAGGGTGACGGTTAGGGTGAGGGTGAGTGTTCTTTTGAGAATTAGGGTTAGGGTTAGGGATTGGCTTAGTGTGAGGGTAAGTGTTAGGGTGAGGGTTAAGGTGAGGGTGAGTGTTCTTTTGAGAATTAGGGTTAGGGTTAGGGATTGGCTTAGTGTGAGGGTAAGTGTTAGGCTTAGGGTTAGGGTGAGGGTGAGGTTTATTTTTAGGGTGAGTGTTAGGTTTAGGGTTATGATGAGGGTGAGGGTTAGGGTGAGCCGTAGGTTTAGGGTTAGGGTTAGTTTGCAGGTTAGGGTGAGGTTAAGGTTGAGGGTGAGTTTTAGGGTTAGGGTGAGGGTAAGGTTTAGGGTGAGGGTTAGGGTGAGGGTTAGGGTTAGGGTTAGTGATAGGGTAAGGATTAGTGTTAGTGGAAGAGTTAGGGTGAGGGTAAGGTTTAGGGTTAGTGTGAGGATAAGGGTTAGGGTGAGGATTAGGGTGAGGGTGAGGGTTAAGGTTAGGGTGATGGTTAGGGTTAGGGTTATGGTTAAGGTGAGGGTTAGGGTGAGATGTAGGTTTACGGTTAGGGTTATTTTGCGGGTTAGGGCGAGGGTAAGGATTAGGGTGAATTTTAGGTTTAGGGTGAGGGTTATGGTTAGGGTGAGGATAAGGGTTAGGGTGAGGGTTAGGTTGAGGTTTCGGGTTAGGGTTAGGGATAGGGTGAGGACTAGGTTTAGTGTGAGGGTTAGGATTAAGTTTATTGTGAGGATAAGGGTTAGGGTGAGGGTTAGAGTGAGGGTGTGGTGTTGGGTTAGTGTTAGGGATAGGGTGAGCGTAAGGGTGAGGGTTAGGTTTAAGGTGAGGTTTATGGTGAGGTTTAGGGTGAGGGTGAGGGTCGGTTGAGGGTTAGGGTTAGGATTAGTGTTAGGTTTAGGGTGAGTGTGAGGTTTGGGTGAGGGTAAGGGTGAGTGTTTCAGTTATGTAACTGTTAGGTTTAGTGTGAGGATTAGGGTGAGGGTGAAGGTTAACCTGAGGTTAGGTTTAGCCTGAGGGTTAGGGTTATGGTTAGGGTGAGGGTTAGGGTTAGGGTGATGGTTAGGGTGAGGGTGAGGCTGAGAGTTAGGATTAGGAATAGGGTTAGTGTTAGGGTCAGGCTGAGGTGAGGGTCAGGGTGAGGGTGAAGGTTCGGGTTAGGGTTATAGTTAGGGTGAGGGTTAAGCTTAGTGTGTGGGTTAGGGTTAGGTTTATGTTTAGGGTGAGCGTTAGGATTATATTTAGGGTTAGCATAAGGGTTAGGCTGAGGGTTAAGGTTAGGGTTAGTCTGAGGGTTAGGTGTAGGGTTAGGGTAAGTGTAAAGTTTAGGGTGAGGGTTAGGGTGAGTGTGAGGGTTAGGATTAGGGTGATGGTTAGGGTGAAGTTTAGGTTTACGGTTAGGGTAGGGTGAAGGTTAGGGTGTGGGTTAGTGTAAGGGTGAGGGTTAGGGTGAGGGTTAGGATTAGGGTTAGCATTAAGTTTAGGGTGAGGGTGAGGGTGAGGGTGAGGGTTTGGGTTAAGGTTAAAGATAGGGTGAGGATTAGGTTTAGGGTTAGGTTTAGGGTGATGGTTAGGAGGAGGGGTAGGCTTAGGGTTAGGGTGAAGGTTAGGTTTAGTGTGAGATTTAGTGTTAGGGTTAGGGTGATGGTAAGGGTTAGTGTGAGGTTTAGGGTGAGTGTGAGGTTAAGGGTTAGCATTAGGTTTAGCGTTAGGTTTAGGATGAGTGTTAGGGTTAGGTTTAGGGTTAGGGTGAGGATGAGGGTGAAGGTTAGAGTTAGGATGAGTGTAGGGGTTTGGGGTAGAGTGAGGGTTAGGGTTAGGCTTACTGTGAGGGTTAGGATTATGGTGAGGTTTAGGGTGAGGGTGAGGGTTAGGTTTAGCATTAGGGTAAGGGTTACCTTTAGGGTTATGATTAGTGTCCTGGTGAGGGTTAGGATGAGGGTGAGTGTTCTGCTGAGAGTTAGGATTAGGGTTAGGATCAGGGATAAGTTTAGAGTGAGGGTAAGGTTTAGGGTGAGTGTTATGGTGAGGGTCAAGTTTAGGGTTAGGGTGAGAGTTAGGGTTAGGGTTAGGGTTATATTTAGGGTGAGGGTTAGGGTGAGCGGTAGGTTTAGGGTTAGGGTTAGTTTGTGGGTTATGGTGAGGGTAAGGGTTAGGGTGAGGTTTAGGTTGAGGATGAGGGTTAGGGTTAGGGTAAGGGTAAGGGTTAGGTTGAGAGTGAGTGTGAAGGTGAGGGTTAGGGTTAGCATTAGAGTTAGGGTGAGGGTGAGGGTTAAGGTGAGGTTTAGTTTGAAGTTTACGGTTAGGTTGCGTGTTAGTGTGAGGTTTAGGGTTAAGGTTATGTTGAGGGTAAGTGTTAGGGTGAGGTTTAGTGTGTGGATGAGTGTTAGGGTTATTATTAGGGCTAGGGTGAGGGTTAGGGTGAGGGTTAGGGTTAGGGTTAGCGTTAGGGTGAGGGTGAGGTATAGGGTGAGGTTTAGGGTTAGGGTGAGGGTTAAGGATAATGTTAGGTTAGGGTGAGGGTGAGGGTGAGTGTTAGGTTTAGGTTTAGGTTTAGAGTTAGGGTGAGGGTGAGCGTGAGGGTTAGGATTAGTGTTAGGGTTAGGGTTAGGATGAGGGTTAGGCCGAGGGTTAGGGTTAGGGTTAGGGGTAGCATAATCTTTAGGTTGAGGGTTAGGGTTAGGCTTAGGGATAGGGTTAGGGTGAGGGTTAGGCTGACGGTAAGTGTTAGGGTGAGGTTTAGGGTGAAGTTGTGTATTAGGCTTAGCATCATTCTTAGGGTGAGGTTTAGGCTTAGGTATAGCATTAGGGTTAGGGTTAGGGTTAGGGTTATGGTGAGGGTTAGGATTAAGGCTAAGGTTAGGGTGAAGTTTAGGGTTAGCATTAGGTTTAGCGTTAGGGTGAGGGTTTGGGTTACGGTGAGGGTTACCTTTCATGTGAGGGTTAGGGTAAGGGTTAGGTTTAGGATGAGGGTTAGGGTTGGTGAGAGGTTTAGGGTGAGGGTGAGTGTTAGGGTTAGAGTCAGCGTTAGGGTGAGGGTGAGGTTTTGGGTTAGGTTAGGCTGAGGGTGAGGGTGAGGGTGAGGGTTAGGTTTGGTGTTAGTTTTAGTGTTAGGTTTAGGTTTAGGTTTAGGGTGAGGGTTAGGGTGAGGGTTAGGTTGTTGGTAAGTGTTAGATTGAGGGTTAAAATGAGGGTGAGGGTTAGGGTAAGGGTGAGGGTAAGGGTTAGTGTGAGGGTTAAGTTGAGGGTGAGGGATAGGGTTAGGGTTAGGGTTAGGGTGAGGGTGAGGGTTATGTTGAGGCTGAGGGTGACGTTGAGGGTTAGGGATAGGGTTAGGGTGAGGGTGAGGGTGTGGGTGAGGGTTAGGGTTAGGATTAGTGTTAGGGTTAGGGTTTCGCTGAGGGAGAGCTTGAGGGTTAGTGATAGGGTTAGGTTTAGGTTTAGGGTGAGAATTAGGTTTAGTGTGAGTGTTAGGATTAGGGTGAGGGTTAGGTTTACGGTTAGGTTGCGTGTTAGTGTGAGGTTTAGGGTTAGGGTTAGGTTTAGGTGAGGGTTAGGGTGAGGGTTAGGGTTAATGTTAGGGTTAGGTTGAGGGTGAGGATAAGGGTGACGGTGAGAGTTAGGGTTAGGATTTAGGGTTAGGGTTAGTTATAGGGTGAGGCTTAGGGTGAGGGGTAGGGCTAGGGTTAGGAAGAGGGTTAGGGTTAGTGTGAGGGTTAGAGTTATGGTTAGGGTTAGGGTGAGGCTATGGATTAGGGTGAGGTTTAGTGTGAGGCTGAGGGTTAGTGTGAGGGTTTTTGTTAGGTTTAGCGTAAGGTTTATGGTGAGGTCTAATGAGAGGTTGCGGGTTAGGGAGAGGGAGAGGGTGAGGGAGAGCGTGTCAGTTAGGTAAGGATTAGGATTCCGGTCAGGGTGAGGATTAGGGTGAGGGTTAGTGATAGGATGAAGTTTAGGGTTAGGCTGATGGTTAGGGTTAGGGTTAGAGTGAGGTTTAGGGTTCGGGTTTGCATTAGGGTTAGGATGAAGGTTAGGGTGATTTTGAGGGTTAGGAATAGGGTTAGGGTTAGTGTTAGGGTGAGGGTTAGGGTTAGGATGATGGTTAGGGTAAGGGGTAGGGTTAGGGTTAGGGTGAATGTTAGGATTAGGGAGAGGGTTAGTGTTAGGGTTAGGGTGAGGTTAAGGATTAGGGTGAGGTTGAGGGTTTGTGTTAGGTTTAGGGTGATGGTGAGGGTGAGGGTTAGGGTTAGGTTTAGGCTTAGTTTGAGGGATAGGATGAGGGTTTTGTTTAGTGTTAGTGTTCGGGTTAGGGTGAGGTTTAATATTAGTGTGAGGGTTAGGGTGAGGTTGAGGGTGAGAGTAAGGGTTTGGGTGAGGGTTAGAGTGAGTTTTAACGTTCTGGTTAGGGCTAGGGTGAGGCTTACGGTGAGGGTCAGGGTTAATGTTAAGTTTAAGGTGAGGTTTAGGGTTAGGGTTAGGGTTTGGGTGAGGATTAGAGTGAGGGTGGGGTTAAGATGAAGGTTAGGGTTAGAGTGAGTATTAGGGTTAGGGTTAGGTTTAGATTAAGGTTTAGGCTGAGGGTTAGGATAAGGATTAGGGTTAGGGTAAGGGTGAGTGTGAGGGTTAAAGTTAGGGTTAGGGTGAGGGTTAGGGTTGGGGTGAGGGTTAGGGTTAGGGTTAGGCTGAGGGTGAGGGAAAGGGTTTGGATGAGTGTGAGTGTTAGGGTGTTAGTGACGGTTAGGGTTAGGATGAGGGTTAAGTTGACGTTGAGGTTTAGGGTGAGGGTGAGGGTTAGGGTTAGGGTGAGCGATAGCATGAGGGTTAGGGTTAGGGTGAGTGTGAGGATTAGGATTATGGTTACCCTTAGGGTTATGGTGAGAGTATGGGTTAGGGTGAGGTTTAGGGTGAGGGTGAGGGTTAGGGTTAGCGTTAGGGTTAAGGTGAGTGTTAGGGTTAGGGTTAGGGTGAGGGTTAGGGTTAGGGTGATGTTTAGGGTGAGGGTAAGGGTGAGGGTGTGGGTGAGGGTTAGGGTATAGGTGAGGGTTAGTTTTAGAGTGAGGGTTAGGGTGAGGGTGTGGAAAAGGGTTAGGTTAGGTTCAGGGTGTGGGTTATGGTTAGGTTTAGGGTGAGGGTTTGAGTTAGTGTATGGGTTAGTGTTTGGGTTAGTGTGAGGAAAAGGGTTAGGGTGAGGATTAGGATGAGAGTAAGATTTAGGGTTAGGTTTAGCTTTAGGGTTAGGGTTCGGTTTAGGTTTAGGGTTCGGGTTAGGGTTAAGTTGAGGGTGAGGGTTAGAGTTAGGGTTCGGGTGAGGGTTAGGTTTGGGGTGAGTGTTAGGGTTACGGTTAGGGTGAGGGTGAGGGTGAGGTTTGGGTTTCAGGTGAGGGTTAGGTTTGGGGTGAGTGTTAGGGTTACGGTTAGGGTGAGGGTGAGGGTGAGGTTTGGGTTTCAGGTGAGGGTTAGGGTGTGGGTGACGGTTAGTGTTAGGGTGAGGTTCAAGATGACAATGAGGGTTAGCATGAGGTTGATGGTTAGAGTTAGTGTGAGTATTAGGTTTAGGGTTAGGGTTAAGGTTATGGAGAGGGTAAGGCTCAGGGTGAGGTTTAGGGTGAGGGTGAGAGTTAGGGTTAGCGTTAGGGTTACGGTGAGGGATAGGGTTAGGGTTAGTGTTAGGGTGAAGTTGAGGGTTAGGATTAGGGTTAGGATGAGGTTTAAGGTTATGGTGAGGGTTAGGGTTAGGGTTACGTTTTGAGTTGGGTGAGTATTAGGGTGAGCTTTAGGGTTAGGATTAGGGTTATGGTTAGTGTTAGGCAGAGGGTGAGGGTGAGGGTGAGGGTTAGGGTTAGTGTCAGGTTTAGGGTTAGGGTTAGTGTGAGGGGTAGGGTTAGGGTTAGGAAGAGGGATAGGGTTAGGGTGAGGGATAGGGTGAGGGTTAGGGTCACTGGTAGGTTTAGGGTTAGGTTGAGATTTAGTGTTAGTGTGAGGGTTAGGGTTAGTGTTAGGGTGATGGTAAGGGTTACTGTGAGGTTTAGGGTGAGGGTGACAGTTAGGGTTAGCTTAGGTTTAGGGTGAGGTGAGGTTTCGGGTTTGCACTAGGGTTAGGGTGAGGGTTATGGTGAGGGATAAGGTTAGGGCTAGGGTGAGGGTGAGGGTTAGGTTTAGGGTTATGTTGAGTGTTAGGTTTAGCGTGAGGGTTAGGGTTAGGGTGAGGTTTAGGGTGAGGGTGAGGGTGATGGTGAGGGTGAGGGTTAGGGTTAGGGTTAGGGTGAAAGTAAGGGTGAGGTTTAGGTTTAGGTTTAGGGTTAGGTTTAGGGTTAGATTTAGGGTGAGGGTGAGGGTTAGGGTTAGTGTGAGGGTGAGAGTGAGGGTTAGGGTTAGGATTAGGGTGAGTGTGAGGATTAGGGTTAGGGTTACCATTAGGGTTATGGTAAGTATATGGGTTAGGGTGAGGGTGAGGGTTAGGGTTAGCCTTAAGGTTAAGGTGAGGTTTAGGGTTAGGGTTAGGCTGAGTGTTACGGTTAGGTTGATGTTTAGGGTGAGGGTAAGGGTGAGGCTGAGGGTGAGGGTTAGGTTTTAGGTGAGGGTTAGATTTAGGGTGAGGGTTAGGGTGATGGTGAGGGTTAGGGTGAGGGTGTGGAAAAGCGTTAGGTTTCGTTTCATGGTGAGGGTTAGGGTTAAGTTTAGGGTGAGGGTTAGGTTGAGGGTTTGAGTTAGTGTAAGGGTTAAGGTGTAGGGTTAGTGTGACGAAAAGGGTTAGGGTGAGGATTAGGATGAGAGTAAGATTTAGGGGTAGGTTTAGCTTTAGGTTTAGGGTGAGGTTTAGGGTTAGGGTTCATGTTAGGGTTAAATTGAGGGTGAGGGTTAGAGTTAGGGTTCGGGTGAGGGTTAGGTTTGGGGTGAGTGTTAGGGTTACGGTTAGGGTGAGGGTGAGGGTGAGGGTTGGGTTTCGGGTGAGGGTCAGGGTGTGGGTGACGGTGAGTGTTAGGGTGAGGTTTAAGGTGAGAGTGAGGGGTAGGGTGAGGGTGATGGTTATAGTTAGTGTGAGTATTAGGTTCAGGGTTAGGGTTAAGGTTATGGAGAGTGTAAGGGTCAGGGTGAGGTTTAGGTGAGGGTGAGGGTTAGGGTTAGGTTTAAGGTTAGGGTGTAGTTGAGGGTTAGGATTAGGGTTAGGATGAGGTTTAGGGTTAGGGTGAGGGTTAGGGATAGTGTTAGGGTTATGGTGAGGGTTAGGGTTAGGGTTACGTTTTGAGTTAGGGTGAGTATGAGGGTGAACTTTAGGTTTAGGATTAGGGTTAGGGTTAGTTTTAGGCAGAGGGTGAGTGTGAGAGTGAGGGTTAGGGTTAGGGTGAGGTTTAGGGTTAGGGTTAGGGTGACGGGTAGGGTTAGGGTTATGGAGAGGGATTGGGTTAGGTTAGGGATAGGGTGAGGCTTAGGGTCACAGTTAGGTTTAGGGTTAGGTTGAGGATTAGGGTTAGTGTGAGGGTTAGAGTTAATGTTAGGGTGAGGATAAGGCTTACTGTGAGGTTTAGGGTGAGGGTGACATTTAGGGTTAGCTTTAGGTTTAGGGTGAGGTGTGGTTTCGGGTTTGCATTAGGGTTAGAGTGAGGGTTATGGTGAGGGTTAGGGTTAGGGTTAGGGTGAGGGTGAGGGTGAGGGTTAGGGTTAGGGTGAGGGTGAGGGTGAGGGTGAGGTTTAGCGTGAGGGTGAGGGTGAGGTTTAGGTTTAGTTTTAGGGTTAGGGTTAGGGGTAAATTTAGGGTGAGGGTGAGGGTGAGAGTTAGGATTAGGGTGAGGGTGAGTGTGAGGTTTAGGGTTAGGGTTAGTATCAGTTTGAGCGTTAGGTTTAATGTGAGGTTTAGGGTGAGGGTAAGGGTTAGTGTGAGGGTTAGGGTGAGGGTTAAGGTTAGGGTGAGGGGTAGAGGTAGGGTTAGGGTTAGGTTTAGCGTTAGGATTAGTCTGAGGGTGAGGGTGAGGGTGAGGGTGAAGGTGAGGTTTAGAGTTAGGGTTAGGGTGAGGGTGAGGGTGAGGATTAGGTTTAGGGTTATGGTGAGTGTTAGGTTTAGGTTGAGTGTTAGGGTTACAGTTAGGTTTAGGGTGAGGGTGAGGGTCAGGGTTATGGTGAGGGTAAGGGTGAGGGTGAGGGTTAGGTTTAGGGTGAGGGTGAGGGTGAAGGTAAGGGTTAGGGTGAGGGTGAGGGTTAGGGTTAGGGTTAGTGTTAGTTTGAGGGTTAGGGTTAATGTGAGGTTTAGGGTGAGGGTGTGGGTAAGGGTTAGTGTGATTGTTAGGGTGAGGGTGAGGGTTAGGGTTAGGGTCATGGTTAGCGTTAGGGTTAGTTTGAGGATTAGGGTGAGGTTTTGGGTTAGGGTGGCTGTTAGGTATAGGCTGAGTGTTAGGTTTAGGGTTAGGGTGAGGGTTAGGATTAGTGTGATATTTAGGCTGAGGGTGAGGCTGAGTGTGAGAGTTCGGGTTCTCATGAGGGTTAGCTTTTGGGTGATGGTTAGGGTTAGGGTTAGGTTTAGGGTGAGGTTGAAGGTTAGGGTGACTGTGAGGGGTAGGGTTAGGTTTAGTGTGATTTTTAGGTTTAGGGTTAGTGTTAGGTGAGGCTTATTGGGAGGGTTAGGGTGAGGGTTAGGTTTAGGATTAGGGTTAAGTTTAGGGTGAGGGTTACGGTGATGTTTAGGGTTAGGGTTATGGTGAGAGTAAGGTTTAGAATGAGGGTTAGATTGAGGGTGAGGGTTAGGTTAGGGTTTGGGTAAGGGAAAGGGTGAGAGTTAGATTTAGGTTGATGGTGAGGGTTAGGGTGAGAATTTTGGTTAGTGTTAGGTTTAGTGTTATTGTTAGTGTTAGTGTGAGGGTGATGGTTATGGTTAGGGTTAGTATTAGGGTGAGGTCTAGGGTGAGGGTGAGGGTTAGTGTTAGTGTTAGGGTTAGGTATAGGGTGAGTATTAGTGTTATGATTTGGGTGAGGGTTAGGTTGAGCAGTAGGGTTAGGTTTAGGTTTAGTGTGAGGATTCGGATTAGGGTTAGGATTAGGGTTAATGTGAGGGTCAGGGTTAGGTTGAGGGTTAGGGTGCGGGTGAAGTTTAGGGTTAGCATTAGGGATAGGGTGAGTGTTAGGGTGTGGGTAAGGGTCTGGGTAAGGGTTAGGGTGAGGGTGAGGGGTAGGGTTAGGTTTAGGGAGAAGGTTAGGGTTAGGGTGAGGGTTTGGCTTAGTTTGAGGGGTAGGGTGAAGGTGAGTTTGAGGTTGAGAGTTAGGGTGAGGGTGATGGTGACGGTAAGGTTTAGGGATAGCATACGGGTTAGGGTTAGGGTGAGGGGTACGGTTAGGTTGAGGGTTAGGGTGAGGGTGAGGGTGAGGGTGAGGGTTAGGTTTAGGGTCAGGTTTAGGATTAAGGTGAGGTTTAGGGTAAGGGATAGAGTTAGGGTGAGGGTTAGGTTTAGGGTTACGGTGAAGGTTAGGGTTAGGTTTAGGTTTAGGGTGAGGGTTAGTGTTAGGATTAGGGTGAGGATGAGGGTTAGGTTGAGGGGCAGGGTTAGGGATAGGGTAAGGGTTAGGGTTAGGGTGAGGGTTAGGGTAAAGGTTAGGCTTAGAGTGAGGGTGAGGGTGAGGGTTAGGGAGAAGGTTAATGTTAGGGTTCGGGTGAGGTTTAGGGTGAGTTTGAGGGTTAGGGTTAGGTTGCGGGTTAGGGTTAGGGTGAGGGTTAGGTTTAGATTTAGGGGTGGGTTGTGTTTGAGGGTGAGGCTTAGTTTTAGGCTTAGGATTAGGGTTAGGGTTAGGGTGAGCTTTAGTGTGTGGGTGAGGGTTAGGTTTAGGGTCAGGATTAGGTTTAGGCTTAGGGTTAAGTTTATGTTGAGGGTAATTGTTAGGGTGAGGTTTAGTGTGTGGATGAGTGTTAGGGTTATTGTTAGGGTTAGAGTGAGGGTTAGGGTGAGGGATAGAGTTAGGGTTAGCGTTAGGGTGAGTGTGAGGTATAGGGTGAGTTTTAAGGTTAGGGTGAGGGTTAGGGATAGTTTTAGGTTAGGGTGAGGGTGAGGGTGAGTGTTAGGTTTAGGTTTAGGCTTAGAGTTAGGGTGAGGGTGAAGGTGAGGGTTAGGGTTAGAATTAGGGTTAGGGTTAGGGTTAGGATGAGTGTTAGGATCAGGGTTAGGATGAGGTTTAGGGTTAGGGTGAGGGTTAGCGATAAGGTTAGAGTTATTGTGAGGGTTAGGGTTAGGGTTACGATTTGAGTTAGGTTGAGTATGAGGGTGAGCTTTAGGGTTAGGATTAGGGTTAGGGTTAGTGATAGGCAGAGAGTGAGCATGAGGGTTAGGCTTAGGGTGAGGTTTAGGGTTAGGGTTGGGGTGAGGGTTAGGGTTAGGGTTAGGGAGAGGGTGAGGGTTAGGGTGAGGGTTAGAGTTTAGGTTAGCATTAGCGTGAGTGTGAGGTATACGTTGAGCTTTAAGGTTAGGGTGAGGGTTAGGATAAGTTTTAGGTTAGGGTGAGGGTGAGGGTGAGTGTTAGATTTAGGTTTAGGTTTAGAGTTAGGGTGAGGGTGAGGGTGAGGGTTAGGGTTAGAATTAGTGTTAGGGTTAGGTTTAGGAAGAGGGATAGGATTAGGGTTAGGATGAGGTTTAGGGTTAGGGTGAGGGTTAGGGATAGGTTTAGGGTTATTGTGAGGGTTAGGGTTAGGGTTACGGTTTGAGTTAGGGTGAGTATGAGGGTGAGATTTAGGGTTAGGATTAGGGTTATGGTTAGTGTTAGGCAGATGGTGAGTGTGAGGGTTAGGGTTAGGGTGAGGTTTAGGGTTAGGGTTAAAGTGAGGGTTAGGTTAGGGTTAGGGAGAGGGATAGAGTTAGGGTGAGGGATAGGGTGAGGGTTAGGGTCACAGGTAGGTTTAGGGGTAAGTTGAGGGTTAGGGTTAGTGTGAGGGTTAGGGTTAGAATTAGGGTGAGGGTAAGGGTTACTGTGAGGTTTAGGGTGAGGGAGACAGGGTTAGCTTTTGGTTTAGGGTGAGGTGAGGTTTCGGGTTTGCATTAGGGTTATGGTGAGGGTTATGGTGAGGGTTAGGGTTAGGGTTAGGGTGAGGGTGAGGGTGATTGTTAGGTTTAGGGTTATGTTGAGTGTTAGGTTTAGGGTGAGGGTTAGGGTTAGGGTTAGGATGAGGGTGAGGTTGAGGTTGAGGGTTAGGGTTACGGTGAGGGAGAGGGTGAGGGTTAGGGTTAGTTTTAGGGTGAGGGTGAGAGTGAGGTTTAGGTTTAGGTTTAGGGTTAGGGTTAGGGTAAGGGTTAGGGTTAGGGTTAGGGTGAGGGTGAGGGTTATGGTTAGGGTTAGGGTGAGGGTGAGGGTGAAGGTTAGGGTTAGGGTTAGTGTTAGTTTGAGTGTTAGGATTAATGTGAGGTTTAGGGTGAGGGTGAGGGTAAGGTTTAGTTTGAGGGTTAGGGTGCGAGTTAGGGTTAGGGTGAGGTATAGAGGTAGGATTAGGGTTAGGTTTAGGGTTAGGATTAGGTGAGGGTGAGGGTGAGGGTGAGGGTGAAGGTGAGGTTTAGAGTTAGGGTTAGGGCGAGGGTGAGGGTGAGGGTTAGTTTTAGGGTTATGGTGAGTGTTAGGTTTAGGTTGAGGTTTAGGGTTAGGGGTAGGTTTATAGTGAGGGTGAGGGTGAGTGTGAGGTTTAGGGTGAGTGTGAGGGTCAGGGTTAGGGTTAGGGTGAGAGTGAGGGTGAAGGTTAGGTTTAGGGTGAGGGTGAGGGTTAGGGTTAGGGTTAGGGTTAGGGTTAGGATTAGGGTTAGTGTTAGTTTGAGTATTAGGGTGAAGTTTTGGGTTAGGGTGACCGTTAGGTATAGGCTGAGTGTTAGGTTTAATGTTAGGGTGAGGGTTAGGGTTAGTGTGATGTTTAGGGTGAGGGTGAGGCTAAGGGTGAGGGTTCGAGTTCTCATGAGGGTTAGCGTTTGTGTGATGATTAGGGTTAGGGTGCGGGTTAGGGTGAGGTTGAAGGTTAGGGTGAGGATGAGGGGTAGGGTTAGGTTGAGGTTTAGGTTTAGGGTTAGTGTTAGGTGAGGGTTAGGCTTAGGGTTAGGGTTAAGGTGAGGGTAATGGTTAGGGTGAGGGTTAAGGTTAAATTTAGCATTAGGGATAGGGTGAGGGTTAGGGTGTGGGTAAGTGTCTGGGTAAGGTTTAGGTTGAGGGTGAGGGGTAGAGTTAGGGTTAGGAAGAAGGTCAGTGTTAGGGTTAGGGTTTAGGTTAGTTTGAGGGTTAGGGTGAAGGTGAGTTTGAGTTTGAGAGTTAGGGTGAGGGTGATGGTGACGGTAAGGTTTAGGGATAGCATAAGGTTTAGGGTTAGGGTGAGGGTTAGGGTTAGATTTAGGGTTAGGGTGAGGGTGAGGGTGAGGGTTAGGGTTAGGGTTAGGTTTAGGATTAGAGTTAGGTTTAGGGTAAGGGTTAGGGTTAGGGTGAGGTTTAGATTTAGGGTTAGTGTGAGGGTTAGGGTTAGGGTTAGGTTTAAGGTGAGGGTTAGTGTTAGCATTAGGGTGAGGATGAGGGTTAGGTTGAGGGGCAGGGTTAGAGATAGGGTAAGGGTTAGGGTTAGGGTAAGGGTTAGGGTGAGTGTGAGGGATAATTTTAGGGTGAGGGTTAGTGTGAGGTTTAGATTTAGGGTTAGGGTAAGGGTTAGGTTTAGGGTGAGCGATAGTTTTACGTTTAGGAATAGGTTGAAGTTAATGCTGAGGGTTATGGTTAGGGTTAGTTTGAGGATAAGGGTTAGGGTGAGGATTAGGGTGAGGATGAGGGTTAGGGTTAGCATAAGGTTTAGTGTGAGAGTTAGGGTTAGGGTTACGTTTAGGGTAAGGGTTAGGGTTAGGGTAAGGATTAGGGTTCAGCTTAGGGTTAGGGTTAGGTTTAGGGTTAGGGTGATGTTTAGGCTTAAGGTTAGAGTTAGGTTGAGGGTTAGGGTGAGTGTGAGTTTGAGAGTGAGGGTTAGGGTGAGGTTGAGAGTGAGTGGGATGGTGACGGTGAGGGTTAGGGTTAGGTTTAGGTGAAGGGTGAGGGTAAGAGTTAGGGTTAGGATTAGGGTTATGGTAAGGGTTAGGATGAGGGTGAGGGAGAGGGTGCAGTTGAGGGTGAGGGTTTTGGATAGGTAAGCGTTAGGATTAGGTTTAGGGTGAGGATTAGGGTGAAGTGAGAGTTAGGGTTAGGTTGAGTGTTAGGGTTAGGGTTAGGGTTAGGGTGAGGGTTAGGGTGAGAGGTAGGGTTAGGGTTAGGATGAGGATTATGTTGAGGGTGCGGGATAGGGTTTTGGTGAGGGTAAGTGTTAGGGTTATGGTGAGAGTGAGGGTGAGGGTAAGGGTAAGGTTTAGGGTGAGGGTTAGGGTGAGGGTGAGGGTTAGGGTTAGCATTAGAGTTAGGGTTAGGGTAAGGTTGAGTGTTAGGATTAGAGTTAGGGTTAGGTTTAGGGTGCAGGTTAGGGTTAGGGTTACACTGAGAGTGAGGTTCAGATTTAGGGATAGGATTAGGTTTAGGGTTAGCGTGAGGCTGAGGGTGAGGGTGAGAGTGAGGATTAAGTTTAGGGTTAGGTTTACGGTGAGGGCTAGGATGAGGGTGAAATTTTTGGTTAGGAAAGGTTTAGGGTTAGGTTTAGGGTGAGGATTAGGGTGAGATTGAGGGTTAGGGTTATGGTTAGGGGGAGGGTGAGGGTGTGGATGAGGCTTAGGGTTAGGATTAGTGTTAGGGTTAGCTTTTGGCTGAGGATGAGCTTGAGGGTGAGGGTGAGTTTTAGGTTTAGGTTTAGGGTGAGGGTTAGGGTTAGTGTGAAGGTTAGGGTTACCGTTAGGGTGAGTGTTAGTGTGAGGTTTAGGGTTAGGGTTAGGTTTAGGTGAGGGTTAGTGGTAATGTTAATGTTAGGTTGAGGGTGAGGGTTAAGGTGACAGTGAGAGTTAGTGTTCGGTTTAGGTTAGGGTTAGTTATAGGGTGAGGCTTAGGTTGAGCGGTAGGGTTAGTGTTAAGATGAGGGTTAGGGTTAGTATGAGGGTTAGAGTTAGGGTTAGGCTTAGGGTGAGGGTAAGGATTAGGGTGATGTTTAGGGTGAGGGTGAGGGTTAGGGTTAGCTTTCGGGTTAAGGTGAGGGTGAGGTTTAGGGTTTGCATTCGGGTTTGGTTGAGGGTTAGGGTGAGGTTTAGGTTTAGGTTTAGGGTGAGTGTGAGGGTGAGAGTTAGGGTTAGGGTTATGGTGAGGGTTAAGATTAGGGTGAGGGTTTGGTTTAGGGTTAGGGGGAGAGTGAGGGTGAGGGTTAGGGTTCGGGTGATGGTGAGGGTGAGTGTGAGGCTTAGGGTTAGGTTTAGTGTGAGGGTGAGGTTTAGTGTGAGGGTTATTGTTAGGTTTAGCGTAAGGTTTATGGTGAGGTCTAATGTGAGATTGCGGGTTAGGGAGAGGGAATGGGTGTGGGAGAGCGTTTCAGTTAGGTAAGGGTTAGGATTAGGGTTAGGGTGAGGGTCAGGGATAGGATGAAGTTTATGTTTGGGGTGATGGTTAGGGTTAGTTTGAGGTTTAGGGTTAGGGTTAGGGTTAGGTTGAGGTTTAGGGTTCGGGTTTGCATTACAGTTAGGGTGAGGATTAGGGTGTATTTGAGGGTTAGGGATAGGTTTAGGGTTAGTGTTAGGGTGAAGGTTAGTGTTAGGGTTAGGGTTAGGGTGAGGGTTAGGTTAAGGTGTAGGGTTAGGGTTAGGGCGAATATTAGGATTAGGGTGAGGGTTCGGGTAAGGGTAAGTGTTAGGGTTAGGGTGAGGTTAAGGATTAGGGTGAGGGTGAGGGTCAGTGTTAGGTTTGGGGTTATGGTGAGGGTGAGGGTTAGGGTAAGGTTTAGCCTTAGTTTGAGGGATAGGATGAGGGTTTTGTTTAGTGTTAGTGTTAGGGTTAGGCTGAGGTTTAGGTTTAGTCTGAGGGTTAGGGTGAGGGTGAGGGTGAGTGTATGGGTTTTGGTGAGGGTTAGGCGGAGGGTTAAATTTCGGGTTAGGGCTAGGGTGAGGGTTATGTTGAGGGTTAAAGTTAATGTTATGTTTAGGGAGAGGGTTAGGTTTAGGGTTATGGTGAGGGCGATGGTGAGGGTGAGGAATAGGTTGAGGATGAGTGTGAGGATGAGGGTTTCGGTTAGGTAAGTATTAGGGTTAGGGTTAGGGTGAGGATTAGGGTGAGGGCGAGGGTTAGGATGAAGTTTAGGGTTAGGGTGAGTATTAGGGTTAGGGTTAGGTATAGGGTGAGCCTTAGGGTGAGGGGTAGGTTTAGGGTTAGGGTGAGGGTTATGGTTAGTGTGAGGGTTAGGGTTAGAGTTAGGGTGAGAGTAAGGGTTAGGGTGAGCTTTAGGGTGAGGGTGACTGTTAGGGTTAGCTTTAGGTTTAGGGTGAGGGTGAGGATTTGGTTTTGCATTAGGGTTAGGTTGAGGGTTATGGAGAGGGTTAGGGTTAGGTTTAGCGTGAGGTTGAGGGTGATGGTTAGGGTTAGGGTGAGTGTGAGGGTGAGGGTGAGGTTGAGGGTTAGGTTTTGGTGTAGGGTGAGGGTGAGGGTGAGGTTTAGGGTGAGGGTGAGGGTTGGACTTAATGTGAGGTTTAGGGTGAGGGTGAGGGTAAGGGTTAGGGTGAGGGTGAAGGTGAGGGTTAGGGTTAGGGGTAGGGGTAGATGTAGGTTTAGTGTTAGGTTTAGGGTTAGTATTAAGGTTAGGGTTAGGATTAGGCTGAGGGTGAGGGTGAGGGTGAGGGTGAAGCTGAGGTTTAGAGTTAGGGTTAGGGTTAGGTTGAGCGCTAGGATGAGGGTTAGGGTTAGGGTGAGGCTGAGGTTGAGGATATGATTGAGACTCACCCTAGCTTTCATGGCTATGGTTAGGGTGAGGGTTAGGGGGACGGGTAGATTTAGTGTTAGATTTAATGTGAGGGTTAGGTTTAGTGTGAGAGTTAGGGTTAGGGTTAGGGTTAGGGTGATGTTAAGTGTTAGAGTGAGGGTTAGGGTGAGAGTGAGGGTTAGGGTGATGTTTCAAGTGAAGGTCAAATTTAGGGAGAGTGAGAGGTTTCGGGTGACGGTGAAGGTTAGGGTGTGTGTGAGGGTGAGAGTTAGGGTGAGGGTAAGGATTAGGGTGATGTTTAGGGTGAGGGTGAGGTTTAGGGTGAGAGTTAGGGTTCAGGGTAGAGGAATAGTTAGGGTGTAGGTGAGGGTTAGGGTAAGGGTGAGGCTTAGGGTGACCGTGAGTGTTAGGGTTCAGGTGAGGATTCCGGTTAGGGTTAGGATTTGGGTTGGAGTTAGCGTTAGGGCTAGGGTGAGTGTTAGGCTTAGGGTGAGGGTTTCGGCTTAGGGTTAGGGTTAGTGTGAGGATAAGGCTTAGGGTGAGTGTTAGGGTGAGACTAAGGGTTAGGGTTACCCTTAGGGTTAGGGTGAAGTTTAGGGTGGGGGTTAGCGTGAGGGTTAGGGTTAGGTATAGGGTTGGGTGAGGGTTAGGGTGAGCGAAAGGTTTAGGGTGAGGGTTAGGTTGAGGTTGAAGGATAGGTTTTAGGTGAGGGTTAGGGTTAGGGAAACGGTTAGGGTGAGGTTGAGGATTAGGGTTAGCATTAGTGTTAGGTTGAGGGTGAGGGTTAGGGTGAGGGTGAGTGGTAGGCTGAGGGGTAGGGTTAGAGTTAGGGTCAGGGTTAGGGTGAGGGTGAGGGTTAGGGTTAGGGTTAGGGTGAGTGTTAGGGTTAGGTTTAGGGTAAGTTTGAGGGTAAGGTTTAGCATAAGGGTTAGGTTTAGGTTGCAGGTTAGGGTTAGGTTTAGGGTGAGGGTGGGGTTGAGGGTTAGGGTTAGTCTTATGGTTATGGTTAGGGTAAGGCTGATGGGGAAGGGGAGGTTGAGGGTGAGTGTTAGGGTTAAGTTTAGGGTTAAGGTGAGGGCTTGGGTGAGGGTGAGGGTTAGGCTGATGGTGAGGCTGAGGGTTTTGGTTAGGTAAAGGTTAGGGTTAGGGTGAAGATTATGCTGAGGATGAGGATTAAGCTGAGGTTAGGTTCAGGGTGAGGGTTAGATTTAGGGTTAGGGTGAGGGTTAGGGTTAGGGAGATGTTTAGGGTGAGGTTGAGGGTTAGGGTGAGGGTGAGGGTGAGGGTTAGGGTTAGGGTTAGGTTTAGGGTGAGTTTGAGGGTTAGGATTAGAGTGAGGGTGAGGGTGAGTGTTAGGGTTAGGATTAGGTTTAGGGTTAGGATGAGGGCTAGGGTGGGGGCGAGGGTTAGGGTGAGGGTGAGGGTGCGGTTTCTGTTAGGAAAGGGTTAGGGTTAGGTTTAGGGTGAGGATTAGGCTGAGGGTGAGGTTGAAGGTGAGGTTTAGGGTTAAGGTGAGGGTTAGGGTTAGCATTAGACTGAGCGTTAGGGTTTGGGTGATGTTTAGGGTGATGTTTAGGGTGAGGGTGAGGGTGAAGGTGAGGGTTAGGTTGTAGGTGAGGGTTACGGTGAGGGGGAGGGTTAGGGTGATGGTGAGGGTTAGGTTTAGGGTTAGTGTGAGGAAAAGGCTTAGGGTGAGGATTAGGATGAGAGTAAGTGTTAGGGTTAGGTTTAGAGTTTGGGTTAGGGTGAGGTATAGGGTTAGAGTTCAGGTTAGGGTTCAGTTGAGTGTGAGGGTTAGAGTTAGGGTTAGGGTGAGGGTTAAGTTTGGGGTGAGGTTTAGGGTTACGGTTAGGGTGAGGGTGAGGGTTCAGGTGAGGGTTAGGGTGTGTGTTAGGGTTAAGGTTATGGTGAGAGTAAGGGTTAGGGTGAGGTTTAGGGTGAGGGTTAGGGTTAGGGTTAGCGTTAGGGCTAGGATGAGCGTTAGGTTGAGGGTTCAGTTTAGGGTTAGTGTGAGGGTTAGGGTTAAGGTTAATGTTAGGTTTAGGATTTGGTTAGGGTGAAGGTTAGTTTTAGGTTTAGGATAAGGTTTAGGCTGATGGTAAGATTTAGGGTTAGTGTGAGGGTTATGTTTAGCGTTAGGGTTAGGGTGTGGGCTAGGGTAAGGGTGAGGGTTAGGTTGAGGGTTTAGTTTAGGTAAGGGTTAAGGTAAGGTTAGGGTGAGGATTAGGGTGAGATTGAGGGTTAAGTTGAGGGTTAGGGTTAGGGTGAGCCTTAGGGTTACGATTAGGGTGAGGGTTAATGTTAGGGTGATGTTTAGGGTGATGGTGAGGGTGAAGGTTCTGTGAGGGTTTAGGGTTAGCGTGAACTTTAGGGTTAGGTTTAGGGTTAGAGTTAGGGTGAGGGTGAGGGTTAGGGTGAGGGGTAGGGTTAGGGTTACGGTGAGGGTGAGGGTTAGGTTTAGTGTGAGAGTTACGGTTAGGGTTAGGGTTAGGGTGAGGGTTAGGTTGAGGGTTAGGGTTAGGTTAAGGGTGAGGATGAGGATGAAGGTGATGGTTAGGGCTACGTTTAGGATGAGGGTGAGGCTTACGTTTAGGATGAGGGTGAGGATGAGGGTGAGGATGAGGGTTACGGTTAGGATTAAGTTTAGGGTGAGGGTGAGGCTTAGGTTTAGGATTAGGGTTAGAGTCAGGGTGAGGGTGAGGGTTAAGGATAGGGTGAGGGTTAGGATTATGGTTAGGCTTAGGGTGATGGTTAGGGTTAGGGTTAGGTTTAGGATGAACGTTAGGCTGAGGATTAGGGTTAGGGTTAGTATGAGGTTAGGTTTAGGGTTGGGTTAGGGTGAGGGTGAGGGTTTACTTTAGGTAAGGATTTGGGTAAGTTTAGGGTGAGGATTAGGATGATGTTGAGGGCTGAGGTGAGGTTTAGGTTTAGGGTGAGTGTTAGGGTTAGGTGAGGGTTATTATTAGGGTTATGTTTATGGTGAGGGTGAGGGTGAAGTTTCAGGTGAGGGGAGGGGTTAGGTTTAGGGTTAGCGTGAGGTTTATGGTTAGGGTTAGGGTTTGGGTGATGGTGAGGGTTAAGGTGAGTGTGAGGTTGATTGTGAGTGTGAGGTTTAAGGTTAGGGTGAGGGTTAGGGACAGTGTTAGGGTTAGGGTGAGGGTGAGTATTAGGGTGAGAGTGAGCATTCAGGTGAGGGGGAAGGGGAGGGGGAGGGTTATGGTTAGTGTTCGGGTTAGAGTTAAGGTGAGTGTGTGGGTGAGGGTTAGGTTTAGGATTAGGGTTAGGGTTAGGTTTAGGCTGAGGGTGAGTGAGAGGGTGAGGGTGAGGGTTAGGGTTAGGGTGAGGGTTATGCTTAATGTTAGGTTTAGGGTTAGGGTGAGGGTTAGGGTTAGTGTGAGATTTAGGGTTAAGATTAGGGTCAGGGTTAGTATTAGGGTGAGGGTAAGGGTTAGTGTGAGGGTTAGGATGAGGGTGAGGTTTAGGGTTAGGGATAGGTTTAGGCTGAGGTTAGGGTGAGGGCTAGGGTTAGTGTGAGGGTTAAAATTAGGGTTAGGAATAGGGTGAGGGTTATGTTTAGGTTTAGGTTTATGGTTAGGGTGAGTCTTAGGCTGAGGTGTAGGGTTAGTGTTACGGTTAGGGAGAGGGTTCGGGTTAGTGTGAGGGTTAGGTTTAGGTTTAGGTGAAGGTGAGGGTAAGGGTTAGGGTGAGGGTTAGGGTGAGGATGAGGGTTAGGATTAGAGTTAGGGTTAGGATTAGGGTTAGGGTGAGGTTGCGGTTTAGTATTAGGGTGAGGGTTAGGGTTATTGTTAGGGTTAGGGTACAGGTAAGGTTGAGGGTTAGGGTTAGGGTAAGGTTAGGTTTAGGCTGAGGGTGAGGGTGAGGGTGAGGTTGATGGTTAGTGTTAGGGTGAGGGTGAGGGTGAGGGCTAGGGTGAGGGTGCAGGTTAGTGTGAGGGTGAGGGTGAGGGTTTCTCTTACATCAGGGTTAGGGTCAGGGTGAGGATTAGGGTGAGAGTGAGGGTGAGGATTTCGTTTACATCTGGGTTAGTGTTAAGCTGAGGTTAGGGTTAGGGTGAGGGTTAGGGTTAGAGTTAGGGTGTGGGTTAAGCTTAGGTTGATGTTTAGGGTGAGGCTGAGGGTTAGGGTGAGAGTTAGGGTGAAGCTTATAGTTAGTGTTAGGATTAGTGTTAGGGTGAGGGTGAGGTTTAGGGTTAGACTTAGGGTTATGGGGAGGGTTAAATTGAGGGTCAGGGTTAGGGTTAGTGCTAGGGTTAGGGTTAGGATGCGAGTTAGGTTGAGGTTTAGGGGTAGGGTTAGAGTGAAGTTTAGAGTGAGGGTGAGAGGAAGGGGGAGAGTTTGGTTTAAGGTTAGAGTTAGGTTGAGGGTGAGGGTTAGGATTAGGGTTAGCACTAAGTTTGTGCTGAGGGTGAGTGTGAGGTTGAGGTTGAGGTTTAGGGTTAGGGTGAGGGTTAGGGTTAGTTTTAGGGTGAACGTTAAGGTTAGGGTTAGGGTTAGGATGAGCATTAGGCTGAGGGTTACAGTTAGGGTTAATGTGAGGGTTAGGGTTAGGATTTGATTAGGTTGAAGGTTAGTTTTAGCTTTAGATTTAGGATAAAGTTCAGACAGAGGGTTAGGGTTAGGATTTCTGTGAGGGTTAGGTTTAGTGTTAGGGTTAGGAAGTGGTCTAGGGTGAGGGTGAGTTTTAGGGTGAGGGTGAGGGTTTAGTTTAGGTAAGGGTTAAGGTTAGGTTAGGGTGAGGATTAGGGTGAGGTTGAGGGTTAAGGTGAGAATTAGGGTTAGGGTGAGGGTTAGGATTACTGTGAGGGTTAGGGTTAGGGTTAGGGTGAGGGTGAGGGTAAGTGTGAGGGTGAGGTTTAGGGTGAGGGTGAAGGTTAGGATTAGAGTTATGGTTAGGATTAGAGTGATGGTAAGGATGAATGGTTAGTGTTAGGGTGAGGATTAGGGTTGGGTTGAGGGTGAGGGTGAGGGTTAGGGTTAGGGTTATGTTTATGTTTAGGCTGAGGGTGAGGGTGAGGGTGAGGTTGATGTTTAGGATTATGGTTAGGGTGAAGGTGATGTTTAGGGTGAGGTTAGGGTTAGTATGAGGTTTAGGGTGAGGGTTTCGTTTACCTCAGGGTTAGGTTTAACCTGAGGTTAGGTTTAGGGTTAGGGTTAGGGTTAGTGTTAGGGTTAGGGTTAGGGTGAGGTTTAGGGTTAGGGTGATGTTTAGGGTGATGGTGAGGGTGAGGGTGAGGTTTAGGTTAAGGGTGAGGGTAAGGTTTAGGTTTGGGAACAGGGTTAGGGTTAGGGTTAGGCTGAAGGTGAGGGTGAGGGTGAGGGTGAGGGTGAGGGTGAGGGTGAGAGTTTGGGTTAGGGTTAGGGTTAGGGTTAGGTTGAGAGTTACGGGTACTGTGAGGGTAATGGTTAGGTTTAGGGTTAGGGTGAGGGGAAGGGTTAGAGTGACGTTTAGTGTGAGTGTGAGGTTTAGGGTTAGGGTTGAGATTAGGGTGAGGGCTAGGGTGAGGGTGAGGCTTAGTATGAGGGTTAGGGTGAGGGTTTCTTTTAGCCAAGATTTAGTGTTATGGTGAGGATTAACGGGAGGGTGAGGGTTAGGTTGAGGTATAGGGTTAGGGTGAGGGTTAGAGCAAGGGTTAGGGTGAGGGTTAGGGTTTGGGTGATGTTTAGCGTGAGGGTGGGGGTTAGAGCGAGGATGAGGGTTCGGGTGAGGGTAAGGGTTCGAGTGAGGGTGAGAGTTAGGGTGTGGGTGAGCATTAGTGTTAGGTTGAGTGTTAGCATTAGGTTTAGGGTTAGTGTGAGGGTGAGGGTAAGGGCTAGGGTTAGGATTAGGTTGACGGTTAAGATTAGGGTTAGGGTTAGTATGAGGGTTAGGGTGAAGGGTAGCGTTAGGGTTAGGGTGAGGGTTAGGGTGAGGGTGAGAGTGAGGGTTTAGTTTAGATAAGGGTTAAGGAAAGGTTAGGTTGAGGATTAGGGTGAGGTTGAGGGTTAAGGTGAGGGTTAGGATTAGGTTGAGTGTTAGGCTTAATGTGAGGTTTAGGGTTAGCACTCAGGGTGAGGTTGAGGGTAAGGTTTAGGGTGAGGGTTATGGTGAGGGTGAGGGTTAGGATTAGAGTTATGGTTAGGATTAGGGTGAGGGTTAGTGTTAGGGTGAGGGTTAGGTTTGGGGTGAGGGTGAGGGTTAGGGTTAGGGTTGGGGTGAGAGTGAGAGTGAGGGTTAGGGTTAGGCTTAGGGTTAGGTTTAGGCTGAGGTTTAGGCTGAGGGTGAGGTTGAGGGTTACAGTTAGGGATAGGGTGAGGGTGAGGGTGAGGGTTAGTGTGAGGTTGAGGGTGAGCGTTTCGTTTACGTCAGGGTTAGGGTTAAGATGAGGTTAAGGTTAGGGTAAGGTTTAGCGTTAGGGTTAGGGTGAGGTTTATTGTTAGGGTGATGTTTAGGGTGAGGGTGAAAGTTAGGGTGAGGGTGAGGGTTAGGGTAAGTTTGAGGGAGAGTGTTAGATTTGGGAATAGGTTTAGGGTTAGGGTTAGGCTAAAGGTTAGAGTGAGGGTGAGGGTGAGGCTGAGGTTTAGGTTTAGGATTAGTGTTAGGCTTAGGGTTAGGGTGAGGGTAAGGGTTAGAGTGAGGTTTAGGGTGAAGGTGAGGGTTAGGGTTAAGGTTAGGATTAGGGTGAGGGTTAGAGTGAGGGTGAGGGTTAATGTGAGTTTCAGATTGAGAGTTTCTTTTAGCCAAGGGTTAGGGTTATGTTGAGGAATAGGGTGAGGTTGAGGATTAGGTTTTGGATTAGGGTTAGTGTGAGGGTTAGGGCTAGGGATAGGATGAGTGTTAGGGTTTGGGTGATGTTTAGAGTCAAGGTGAGGTTTAAGGTGAGGGTGAGGTTTAGGGTTTGTGTGAGGATTAGGGTTAGATTGAGTGTTAGTGTTAGGTTTACGTTTAGTGTGAGGTTGAGGGTTAGGGGTAACTTTAGGGTTAGGTTGAGGGTTTGGATTAGGGTTAGGGTTAGTGTGAGGTTTAGGGTGAAGGGTAGGGTTATGGTTAGGGTGAGGGTTAGGGTGAGGGTGTGGGTGAAGCTTAGGCGTAGGTGTAGGGTTAGGATGAGTTTAAGGGTTAGGTTTAGGTTGAGGAATAGTGTTAGGGTTAGGGTTAGGGTGAGTGTTAGGGTGTGGGTTAGGGTTCCGGTGGGGGTGAGGGTTAGGGTGTTGGTGAGGGTTAGGTTTAGGGTTAGGATTAGGGTTAGAGTGAGTTTTATGGTGAGGGTAAGGGTTAGGGTGAGGTTTAGTGTGAGGGTTAGGGTGAGGGTTAGGGTGATGGTGAGGTATATGTTTTGGGTTAGGGTTAGTGTGAGGGTTAGGGATAGGTTTAGGGATAGGGTGAGAGTGAGGGTTAGGGTTAGGGTTAGGTTTAGAGTTAGGTTGAGGGTGAGGGTTAGGGTTAGTATTAGAGTTAGCCTGAGGGTGAGGGTGAGGGTTAGGGTTAGGGTGAGTTTTATGGTTAGGTTTATGGTGAGTTTGGGTTAGGGTGAGGGTTAGGGTTAGGGTTAGGGTTAGGATGAGATTAGTCTGAGGGTTAGGGTTAGGGTTAGGTTGAGGGTTAGGGTTAACCTGATATTTATTGTGAGAGAATCGTTTAGGGTGAGGGTGAGTATTCGGGTGAGCGTGATGGTTAGGATGAGGGTGAAGGTTAGGGTTACACTTAAGGTTAGGGAGAGGGGTAGTGTGAGCATTAGGGTTAGGATTAGGGTTAGGATTAGGGTTAGAGTGAGGATGAGGGTGAGGGTTAGGGTGTGGGTAAGTGTTATGGTTATGGTTAGGGTTAGGGCTAGGGTGAGGGTTAGTGTGAGGGTGAGGGTTTCCTTTACCTTAGGGTTAGGGTTATTGTGAGGATTAGGTTAAGGGTGAGGCTTAATCTGAGGTTATGGTTAGGGTGTGGGTTATGGTTAGGGTGATGTTTATGGTGAGGGTGAGTGTTCAGTGAGGGTGAGGGTGAGGGTGAGGGTTAGTGTTAGAGTTTGGTTTAGGTTGAGGGTGATTGTGAGGGTTAGGAATAGGAATAGGGTTAGGGTTATGGTTAGGGTGAGGGTTATGGTTAGTGTGAGAGATATGATTAGGTTTAGGGTTAGGGTTACTGTGAGGGTAAGGGTTAGGGTGAGGGTTAAGGTGAAGCTGAGGGTTAGGGTTCGGGTTTGGGTTAGGGTGAGGGCTAGGGTGAGGGTGAGGGTTAGTGTGAGGGTTAGGGTGAGGGTTACTTTTAGGTCAGGGTTAGGTTTATGGTGAGGATTAGCGTGAGAGTGAGGGTTAGGGTTAGGGTTAGCATGAGGGTGAGGGTTTAGGTGATGTTTAGGGTGAGGGTGAGGATTAAGGTGAGGGTGAAGGTTATGGTTTGGTTGAGGATTAGGGTTAGGGTTTGGGTTAGGGTAATGGTGAGGGTAAGGTATATGGTGAGGTTTATTGTGAGGATGAGTTTTAGGTTTAGTGTTAGGGTTAGAGTGAGGTTTAGGGTGAGCGTTAGGGTTTGCTTTAGGGTTAGGGTGAGGGTGTGGTATAGGGTGAGTGTTCGTGTTAGGGTGAGGGATAGGGAAATGGTTAGGGTGAGGTTGAGGGTTAGGGTTAGGGTTAGGGTGAGGTTGAGGGTTAGGATTAGGGTAAGGATTAGGTTTTGGCTGAGTTTGTGGGTGACTGTAAAAGTGAGGGTTAGGTTTAGGGTGAGGGTTAGGGCTAGGGTTAGGGTTAAGGTAAGGGTGAGGGTTAGGGTTAGGGTGAGGGTGTGGGTAAATGTTAGAGTGAGGGTTATGGCGAGAGTGAGGGTTAGGGTAAGTTTCAGGGTAAGGGTTAGGATGAGGGTAAGGGTTAGGTTGAGGGTTAAGGTGAGGGTGAGGGTTAGCATTAGTGTTAGGGTGAGGGTTAGGGTGAGGGTTACGGTTAAGTGTAGGGATGGGGTGAGGATTAGGGTTAGGGTTAGGTTTAGGGTGAGGTTTAGGATGAGGGGTAGGGTTAGTGAAAGAGTGATAGTTAGGGTTAGTTTGAAGATTAGGGATAGAGTGAGGTTAATTTTACTGTGAAGTTTAGGTTTAGGTTAGGGTTTAGATAAGTGTTAGGGTTATGTTGAGAGTGAGGGTGATGGTGAGGGCTAGGTTTAGTGTTAGTGTGAGTGTTATTGTTAGGGTCGGGGTTAGGTTTAGGGTGAGGGTTAGGGTTAAAGTAAGGGTTAGAGTGAGGGTTAGGGTTAGGGTGAGGGTCAAGGTGAGGGTTTGGATTAGGTTGAGGGTTAGGTTTAGGGTGAGGGTTAGGGTTAGGGTGAGCGTTAGGGTGATGGTGAGGGTTAGGGTGAGGGTGAGGGTTAGGTTTAGAGTTAGGGTTAGACTGAGTGTTAGGATTAGGGATAGGGTTAGGGTGAGAGTTAGGGTGAGGTGTCGGGATACGGTTAGGCTGAGGGTTAGGGTTAGTGTGAAGGTTAGGGGTAGGGTTAGGGTTAGTGTTAGGATAATGTTTAGGGTGAGGGTTAGTTTGAAGGTGAGGGTTAGAGTGAGTGTTAGGGTTAGGTTCAGTGTGAGGTTTAGGGTTAAGGTGATGTTTAGGGTGATGTTGAGGGTTAGTGTGAGGGTGAAGGTGAGGGTGAGGCTGAGGGTGAGGGTTAGGGTGAGGGTGAGTCTAGTTTAGGATTAGGGTTAGAGTTAGGGTTAGGCTGAGGGTGAGGGGGAAAGTGAGGGTGAGGGTTAGGGTTAGGGCTAGGGTGAGGTTTAGGGTTAGTGTGAGGGTTAGTGTGATGGTGAGGGTCAGCCTGAAGGTGAGGGTTAGAATGACGGTGAGGGTGAGGTTGAGGGTTACGGTTAGGATTAGGGTTAGGGTGAGTTTTAGGGTTAGGGCTAGGGTTAGATTTATTGTTAGGGTTAAGGTTTGGATGAGGGTGAGGGTTATTGTTAGGGTTAGGGTTAGGTTTAGGGTGAGGGTGGGGTTGAGGGTTAGGGTTAGTCTTAGGGTTATGGTTAGGGTAAGGCTGATGGGGAAGGGGAGGTTGTGTGTGAGTGTTAAGGTTAAGTTTAGGGTTAAGGTGAGGGCTTGGGTGAGGGTGAGGGTTAGGCTGAGGGTGAGGGTGAGGGTTTTGGTTAGGTAAAGTTTAGGGTTAGGGTGAGGATTAGGCTGAGGATGAGGATTAAGCTGAGGTTAGGTTCAGGGTGAGGGTTAGTGTTAGGGTTAGGTTGAGGGTTAGGGTTAGGGAGATATTTAGGGTGAGGTTGAGGGTTAGGGTGAGGGTGAGGGTGAGGGTTAGAGTTAGGGTTAGGTTTAGGGTGAGGGTGAGGGTTAGGATTAGAGTGAGGGTGAGGGTGAGGGTTAGGGTTAGGATTAGGTTTAGTGTTAGGGTGAGGGCTAGGGTGAGGGCGAGGTTTAGGGTGAGGGTTAGGGTGAGTGTGCGGTTTTCTGTTAGGAAAGGGTTAGGGTTAGGTTTAGGGTGAGGATTAGGCTGAGGGTGAGGTTGAAGGTGAGGTTTAGGGTTAAGGTGAGGGTTAGGGTTAGCATTAGGCTGAGCGTTAGGGTTTGGGTGATGTTTAGGGTGATGTTTAGGGTGAGGGTGAGGGTGAAGGTGAGGGTTAGGGTGTAGGTGAGGGTTAGGGTGAGGGTGAGGGTTAGGGTGATGGTGAGGTTAGGTTTAGGGTTAGTGTGAGGAAAAAGCTTAGGGTGAGGATTAGGATGAGAGTAAGTGTTAGGGTTATGTTTAGAGTTTGGGTTAGGGTGAGGTACAGGGTTAGAGTTCGGGTTAGGGTTCAGTTGAGTGTGAGGGTTAGAGTTAGGGTTAGGGTGAGGGTTAGGGTTGGGTGAAGGTTAGGCTTACGGTTAGGGTGAGGGTGACGGTGAGGTTCAGGTGAGGGTTAGGGTGTGGGTTAGGGTTAAGGTTATCGTGAGAGTAAGGGTTAGGGTGTGGTTTAGGGTGAGGGTTAGGGTTAGGGTTAGGGTTAGGATTAGGTTTAGGGTGAGAGTTAGGGTGAGGTGTCGGGATACGGTTAGGCTGAGGGTTAGGGTTAGTGTGAAGGTTAGGGGTAGGGGTAGGGTTAGTGTTAGGATAATGTTTAGGGTGAGGTTAAGTTTGAGGGTGAGGGGTAGAGTGAGCGTTAGGGTTAGGTTCAGTGTGAGGTTTGGGGTTAAGGTGATGTTTAGGGTGATGTTGAGGGTTAGTGTGAGGGTGAGGGTGATGGTGAGGCTGAGGGTGAGGTTAGGGTGAAGGTGAGTTTAGTTTAGGTTTAGGGTTAGAGTTAGGGTTAGGCTGAGGGTGAGGGTGAGGGTTAGGGTTAGGGCTAGGGTGAGGGTTAGGGTTAGTGTGTGGGTTAGTGTGATGCTGAGGGTCAGCGTGAAGGTGAGGGTTAGAATGACGGTGAGGGTGAGGTTGAGGTTTAGGGTTAAGATTAGGGTTAGGGTGAGTTTTAGGGTTAGGGCTAGGGTTAGATTTATTGTTAGGGTTAAGGTTAGGATGAGGGTGAGGGTTATTGTTAGGGTTAGGGTTAGGGTTAGGTGAGGGTGGGGTTGAGGGTAAGGGTTAGTCTTAGGGTTATGGTTATGGTAAGGCTGATGGGGAAGGGGGGGTTGAGGGTGAGTGTTAGGTTTAAGTTTAGGGTTAAGGTGAGGGCTTGAGTGAGAGTTAGGCTGAGGGTGAGGGTGAGGGTTTTGGTTAAGTAAAGGTTAGGGTTAGGGTGAGGATTAAGGTGAGGATGAGGATTAAGCTGAGGTTAGCTTCAGGGTGAGGGTTAGTTTTAGGGTTAGGGTGAGGGTTATGGTTAGGGAGATATTTAGGGTGAGGTTGAGGGTTAGGGTGAGGGTGAGGGTGAGGGTGAGCGTTAGGGTTAGGGTTAGGTTTAGGGTGAGTGTGAGGTTTAGGATTAGGAATAGGATTAGGTTTAGTGTTAAACTGAGTGTGAGGGTCAGGGTGAGGGTCAAGGTTATGGTCAAGTTTAGGGTTAGGTTTAGAGTGCGGGTTAAGGTTAGTGTGAGGTTTATGTTTAGAGTTAGGGTGAGGGTAAGGGTTAGGATGAGGGTAAGCCTTAGGTTGAGTGTGAGCTTTTGGAATTCGGCTTTGTGTTAGGGTTAGTGTGAGGGGTAGGGTTCGGATGAGGGTGAGGGTTATGTTGAGAGTGAGTGTTAGTGTGAGGGTGAGTGTTCGGGTGAGGGTGAGGTTTAGGGTGTGGTTGAGGGTTTGGGTTAGGATGAGAGTCAGGGTGAGGTGTCGGGATAGGGTTAGGGTGAGTGTTAGGGTTAGTGTGAATGTTAGCGTTAGGGTTAGGGTTAGGATAAGGGTTAGTGTGAGGGTTAGGGTTAGTGTGATGTTTACGGTGAGGTTGAGGGTTAGTGTGAGGGTGACCGTGAGGGTTAAGGTGAGGGTGAGGCTGAGTGGGAGAAGGACGATGAGGGTTAGGTTTAGGGTTAGGTTTTGGGTGAGGGTAAGTGTTTGGGTTGCTATTAGGGTTATGGTAAAGCTTAGGTTGATTGTGAGGGTGAGGGTGAGGGTGTGGGTGAGGGTCTCGGTTACGTAAGTGTTAGGGTTACGTTTAGGTTAATACTGAGGGTTAGGGTTAGCGTTAGGGTTAGGGTGAAGGTTAGGATGGGGGTTAGGGTGAGGGTCAGGGTTCGGGTTAGGGTTGGGTGAGGGTAAGGGTGAGCGTAAGGGTTAGGGTGAGGGTTAGGTTGTGGGTGAGGGATAGGTTTATCGTGAAGGTAAGGGTTAGGGTTAGGTTGAGAGTGAGGGTGAGGGTAAGGGTAAGGGTTAGGGTCAGAATTAGGGTGAGGGTGAGGGTTAGGGTTAGCATTAGGGTTAGGTGTAGGATTAGGTTGAGTGTTAGGGTTAGGGTTAGGGTTAGGGTTAGGGCTAAGGTGCAGGTTAGGGTTACGGTTAGAGTGAGGGTGAGGGTCAGGGTTAGGGTTAGGATTAGGTTTAGGATTAGGGTGAGGCTGAGGTGAGGCTGAGGGTGAAGGTGAGGGTGAGGGTGAGGATTAAGTTTAGGGTTAGGTTTAGGGTGAGGACTAATGTGAGGGTGATGTTTTTGTTTAGGAAAAGTTTAGGGTTAGTTTTAGGGTGAGGATTAGGGTGAGGGTGAGGTTTAAGGTGAGGGTTAGGGTTAGGGTCAGTGTTAGGGTTAGGGTTAGGGTGAGGGTTAGGGTTAGGTTGATGTTTAGGGTGACGGTGAAGGTGAGACTGAGGGTTCGGGTGAGGGTTAGGGTTAGGGTGAGGGTTAGAGTTAGGGTTAGGTTTAGGTTTAGGGTGAGGGTAAGGGTCATGATGACAGGGTGAGGGTGAGGGTTAGGGTTAGGTTTAGGGTTAGGGTGAGGGTTGGGGTGAGGGTTAGTGTTAGGGTTAGGGTGAGGGTTAGGGTGAAGCTTAGGGTGAAGGTTAGGGTGAGGGTTAGGGTTTGGGGTAGGGTAAGGTTTAGGGGGAGGGGAAGGGGTAGGCTGAGGGTTAAGGAGAGGGTGAGGGATAGGGTTATGGTGAGGGTAAGGGTTATTCTAAAGGTTAGGTTGAGAGTGAGCATTTGTGTTAGCATCAAGGTTGGGTGAAGGTTAGGCTTAGGGTTAGGCTGAGGGGTAGTTTTAGGGTTATTATGTGGTTTAGGGTTAGGGTTAGGGTGAGGGTAAGGGTTAGGATGACAGCTAGGGTGAGGGTCAGGGTTAGGGTTAGGTTTAGGGTTAGGGTGAGTGTTAGAGTGAGGGTTAGGTTTAGAGTTAGTGTGAGGGTTAGGGTGAAGGTTAGGGTTAGGGTTAGGGTTTGGGGTAGGGTGAGGTTTAGGGGGAGGGGAAGGGGTAGGGTGAGGGTTAAGGAGAGGGTGAGGGAAAGGGTTATGTTGAAGGTAAGGGTTAATCTAAGGGTTAGGTTGGGAGTGAGCATTTGTGTTAGCATCATGGTTGGGTTGAGGGTTAGGGTTAGGGTTAGTTTGAGGAGTAGTTTTAGGCTTAGGGTGAGGGTTAGGGTTAGGGTTAAGGTGAGGTTAAGAGTTTGGTTGAGGGTGAGGGTGAGGGTTAGGCTTAGCCTTAGAGTGAGGGTGAATGTTAGGGTTAGGGATAGGGTGAGTGTGAGTGTGAGGATTAGGTGTAGGATTAGGGTTAGGTTTAGGGTTAGGCTGAGGTTTAGCCTGATGGGTAGGGTTACAGTTAGGGTGAGGGTTAGGTTTAGTGGGAGTGTTAGGGTTAGGTTTAGGGTTTGGGTTAGGGTGAGGGTTCAGGTGAGGTTTCGGGTTAAGTAGTGGGTGAGGGTTAGGGTTAGTGTGAGGACTAGCTTTAGGGTTAGTGTTACTGTTATGGTTAGGATTAGAGTGAGGGTAAGGGTTATGGTTAGTTTTATGGTTAGGGTGAGGGTTCGGGTTAGTGTGAGGGTTAGGTTTAGGGTTAGGTGAAGGATCAGGTAAGGGTTAGGGTGAGGGTTAGGGTCAGGGTGAGTATTATGATTAGGTTAAGGACTAGGGTTAGGCTGAGGGTGAGGGTGAAGTTGAGGTTTATGATTAGGGTTACGGTGAGGGTTAGGTTTAGGGTGATGTTTAGGGTGAGGGTGAGGGTTAGGGTGAGGGTGAGGGTTCGGGTGAGGGTGAGGATTAGGGTGTGGATGAGGGTTAGCCTGAGGGTGAGGGTTACAGTTAGGTTTAGGGTGTGTGTTAGTGTTAGGGTTTGGATTAGGGTGAGGTTTAGGGTGAGGGGTACGGTCAGGGTTGGGGTGAGGTTTAGGGTTAATGTGAGGTTTAGGGTTAGGTTTAGGGTAAGTGTGAGGATAAGGGTTAGTGTGAGGGGTAGGGTTATTGTTAGGTTTAGGGTGAGGGTGAGGGTGAGTGTTATGGTTAGGGTTAGGGTGAGGGTAAGGGTTAGGTTAAGGCTTAGGGTTGGGGATAGGGTAAGGTTGAGTGTGAGGGTGATGTTTAGAGCTAGTTTTAGGGTAGAGGTGGGGGTTCGGTTTAGGATTAGGGTTAGGGTTAGGGTTAGGGTGAGGGTTCGGTTTAGGATTATGGTTAGGGTTAGCCTTAAGGTGAGGGTGAGGTTGAGGGTTAGGGAGAGGATTAGGGTTAGGTTTACAGTTAGGGTGAGAGTGAGGATTAGGTTGAGGTGAGGGTTCGTGTTTGGGTGAGGGTTAGGGTGATGCTGAGGGTTAGGGTGAGGGTGAGGTTTAGGTTTAGTGTTAGCTTTAGGGTGAGGGTTAGTATCAGGGTTAGGATTAGGGTGAGGGTTAAGGTGAGGGTTAGGGTTAGGTTTAGGGTTAGTGTGAGGGTGAGAGGTACAGTTAGGTTTCGAGTTAGGGTGATGGTGAGGGTGAGGGTGAGGGTGAGGTTGAGGGTTAGGTTTTGGGTGAGGGTTAGGGTTAATATTAGAGTTAGGGTTAGGGTGAGGGATAGGGTTAGGGTTAGGGTTAGGATGAGGGTTAGGCTGTGGGGTAGGGTTAGGGTCAGGGTCAGGGTTAGGGTTAGTGTGAGTTTTAGGTTTAAGATTAGGGTCAGGGTTAGGATTAGGGTAGGGGTGTGGGCTAGAGTGAGGGTGAGGGGTAGGGTGAGGGGTAGGGTTAAGGTTAGGGTGAGGGTGAGGGTTAGGTTTAGTGTGAGGGTTAGGGTTAGTATGAGTTTGAGGGTGAGGTTGAGGGTAGGGTGAGGGTGAGGGTTAGGGTTAGGGTTAGGGTTAGGTTGACGGTGAGCGTTACGGTTAGGTTGAGGGTTAGGGTGAGGGTAGGGTTAAGGTAAGGGTGAGGGTGAGGCTTAGGTTTAGTGTGAGGGTTAGGGTTAGTGTAAGGTTAAGGGTTAGGGTGAGGTTTAGGGTAACAGTGAGGCTTAGGGTTAGCGTGAGTTTGAGGGTGAGGGTGAGGTTTAGGGTTAGATTGAGGGTTAGGGTTAGGGTTAAGGTGAGGGTGAGCCGTAGCGTGAGAGTGAGGGTTCAGGTGAGGGTTTGGGTGAAGGGGGAGGTTTATGGTTAGGGTTCGGGTTAGAGTTAGGGTGAGGCTGTGGGTGAGAGTTAGGTTTAGGATTAGGGTTACTGTTAGGGTTAGGGTGAGGGTGAGGGTAAGGGTAAGGGTTAGTGGTATGGTTAGGGTGAGGGTTCAGGTTAGTGTGAGGGTTAGGGTTAGGGTTAGGTGAAGGTGGGAGTAAGGGTTAGGGTGAGGGTTAGGTTGAGGGTGAGGGTTAGGATTAGAGTTAGGGTTAGGATTAGGTTTAGGATGAGGGTGAGGTTGAGGTTCAGTGTTAGGGTGAGGGTTAGGGTTATTGTTGTGGTTAGGTTGCAGGTGAGGGTGAGGGTGAGGGTGTGGGTTAGGGTTAGGATTAGGGTAGGGTTAGGTTTGGCTGAGGGTGAGGGTGAGAGTGAGGGTGAGGGTTAAGTTTAGGGTTAGGTTTAGGGTGAGGGCTAGGGTGAGGGTGATATTTTTTGTTAGGAAATGTTCATTGTTAGGTTTAGGGTGAGGATTTGTGTGAGGGTGAGCTTTAAGGTGAGGGTTAGGGTTAGGGTGAGGGTTATGGTTAGGGTAGGGTAAGGGTTAGGGATAGGTTTATGGTTAGGGTTAGCATTAGGTTTAACATTAGGGTTAGAGTGAGGGTGAGGTTGAGGGTTAGGTTTAGGATTAGGTTTAGGGAGAGGGTGAGGCTGAGGTTGAGGATGAGTTTGAGGGTGAGGTTGAGGGTTAGGGTTAGGCTTAAGGTGAGGGCTAGGGTGAGGTTGAGGGTTAGTGTGAGGGTGCAGTTTTCAGTTAGGAAAGGGTTAGTGTTAGGGTTAGCTTTAGGGTGAGGATTAGGCTGAGGGTGAGGTTGAAGGTGAGGGTTAGGGTTAAGGTGAGGGTTAGGGTTAGGGTTAGGGTTAGGGTTAGGGTTTGGGTGATGTTTAGGGTGAGGGTGAGGGTTGGGGTTAGGGTAATGTTTAGGGTTAGGGTTAGGTTGGGGGTCAGGTTTAGGGTTAGGATGAGGGTTAGGGTGAGGATTATGGCTAGAGTTAATGTGAGGGTTAGGTTTAGTGTGACGCTTAGGGTTAGGGTGAGGGTAAGCGTTAGGGTGAGGGTTAGGATCAGGTTGTAGGATAGGGTTAGTGTTAGGGTTAGGGTGAGCATTTGGATGAGGGTTAGGTGTAGGGTAAGGGTGTGGGTTAGTGTTAGGGTTGAGTTCAGTGTTAGCGTTAGGGTGAGGTGTAGGGTTAGGGTTAGGGTTAATGTGAGGATAAGGGACATATTGAGGGTTAGGGTGAGGGATAGGGTTAGTGTAAGGTTTAGGGTGAGTGTTTGTGTGAGGGTTAGGTTTAGTTTTAGGGTTACGTGAGGGTTAGGATGAGGGTAAGGTTTAGGGTGAGGTTTAGGGTGAGGTTGAGTATTAGGGTTAGCATTAGTGTTAGAGTGAGGGTTAGGGTTAGGTATAGCATTAGGCTTAGGATTAGGGTTAGGGTGAGGTTTAGGATTAGGGTTAAAGTGAGAGAGAGGTTTAGGGTTAGCATTAGGTTTACGGTTAGGTTTAGAGTGAGGGTGAGAGTGAGGAATAGGGTTAGGATTAGGTTTAGGTTTAGGGTGAAGCTGAGGTTGAGGGTGAGGGTGAGGGTTAGGGTTAGGCTTAGGGTGAGGGCTAGGGTGAGGGCTAGGTTGAGGGCGAGGGTTAGGGTGAGAGTTATGGTTTGGGTGAATGTTAGGATTACGGTTAGGTTGAGGGTGAGGGTGATGGTGAAGTTGAGGGTTAGGTTTTGGGTTAGGGTTAAGGTTATGGTAAGGGTAAGGGTTAGGGTGAGGTTTAGTGTGAGGGTTATGGTTAGGGTGAGGATTATGGTGATGTTGAGTGTTAAGGTGACAGAGAGGGTTAGGGTGAGGTTTAGGTTGAGTGTTAGCATTAGTGTGAGGGTTAGGGTCAGGGTTAGGATTAGGGAAAGGGTTAAAGTGAGGGTTAGTGTTCGGGTTAGTTTTAGGGTTAGTATGAGGATTAGGGTTAGTGTTAGGTATAGAGTGAAGGTAAGGTTTAAGGTGAGGGTTAGGCTGAAATGGTAGGTTTAGGGTAAGGGTGAGGGAGAGGGTGAGGGTAAGGATTAGGGTAAGGGTTAGGGTGAGGGTGAGGCTTAGTGTTAGCATTAGTGTTAGGGTTAGGGTTAGAGTTAGTGTGAGGTTTAGGGTTAGGGTTAGGGTGAGGATGAGGATGAGGGTGAGGGTGAGGGTGAGGGTAAGGTTTAGGTTTAGGTTTAGGGTTATGGTTAGGATTAGTGTAAGGTTGAGGGCTAGTGTGAGGGTGAGTGTTACGGTTTGGGTTAGGGTGAGGGTAAGGGTTAGGGTGAGGCGTAGGGTGAGGTGTAGGGTTATGGTTAGGGTGAGTGTTAGGGTTAGCGTGAGGTTTATGGTGAGGTTTAGGGTTAGGGTTAGGGTGTGGGTTAAGGTTAGGGTGATGTTTAGGCTGAGGGTGAGCGTTAGGGTGAGAGTTAGGGTGAGGTTTAGGGTTAGTGGTAGGATTAGGGTTAGGGTGAGGGTGAGGTTTAGGGTTAGAATTAGGGTTAGGGGAGGGTTAAATTGAGGGTCAGTTTTAGGGTTAGTGTTAAGGTTAGGGTTAGAATGAGCGTTAGGTTGAGGTTTAGGGTTAGGGTTAGGGTTAGGTTTAGGATGAGCGTTAGGCTGAGTGTTAGGGTTAGGGTTAGTGTGAGGGTTAGGGATAGGTTAGGGTTAGGGTTTGGGTTTGGTTATGGTGATGGTTAATTTTAGGTTTAGTTTTGGGTTCAGGTTTAGGCTGTGGGTTAGGGTTAGGGTTAGTGTGAGGGTTAGGTTTAGGGTTAGGTTTAGGGTGTGGACTGTGGTGAGGGTGAGGGTTATGGTGATCGTTAGGATTAGGGTTAGGGTTAGGTTCAGGTATAGGTTGAGGGTTAGGATTAGAGTAAGGACTTGGGTTGGGCTGAGGGTGAGGGTGATGTTGAGGGTGAGGGTTAGGGTTAGAGTGAGGGTTAAAGTGAGTGTGAGGGGGCGGGGGAGAGTTTGGTTTTGGGTTAGAGTTAGGTTGAGGGTGAGGGTTAGGGTTAGGGTTAGCAATAGGTTTAGGCTGAGGGTGAGGATGTGTTTGAGGGTGAGGTTTAGGGTTAAGGTGAGGGTGAGGGTTAGGGTTAGGGTTAGGTTTAGGTTGAGGGTTAGGGTTAGGGTTAGGGTTAGGATGAGCATTAGGCTCAGGGTTAAGGTTAAGGTTAGTGTGAGGGTTAGGGTTAGGGTTAGGGTTAGGGTTTGGTTAGGGTGAAGTTTAGTTTTAGGTTTAGGGTTAGGGTAAGGTTTAGGCTGAGTGTTAGGTTTAGGGTTAGGGTGAGGGTCAGGGTAAGGGTTAGGGTGAAGTTTAGGGTGAGGGTGAGGGTTAGGATTAGCTTTAGGGTTAGGATTAGGGTGAGGGTGAGGATGAGGGTTAGTGTTAGGGTGAGGGTTAGGGTTGGGTTGGGGTGAGGGTTAGGGTTAGGGTTAGGGTTAGGGTGAGGGTGAGGGTGAGGGTCAGGGTTAGAGTTAGTTTTAAGCTGAGGGTGAGGGTGAGGGTGACGTTGATGGTTAGGGTTATGGTTAGGGGGATGGTGAGGGTTAGGGTGAGGGTGAGGGTTAGAGTGAGTGTGAGGGTGAGGGTTTGCTTTATGTCAGGGTTAGTGTCACGCTGAGGTTAGGGTTAGGGTTAGGGTTAGGTTTCGTGTTAGGGCAAGGGTTATGTTGCGGGTTAGGGTTTGGGTGATGTTTAGTGTGAGGGAGAGGTTGAGGGTTCAAGTGTGGGTGAGATTTAGGGTGTGGGTGAAGTTTAGTGTTAGGTTGAGTTTTAGCGTTAGGTTTAGGTTTAGTGTGAGGGTGAGGGTTAGGGCTAGGGTTAGGGTTAGGTTGAAGGTTAGTATTAGGGTTAGGGTTACTATGAGTGTTATGGTGCAGGGTAGGGTTAGGGTTAGGGTTAGGGTGAAGATTAGGGTGAGGTTGTAGGTGAGGGTTAGCGTTAGGTGCAGGGTTAGGGTGACTTTGAGGGTGAGGCTTAGGTTTAGGATTAGGGTTAGGGTTAGGAAGAGTGTTAGGGTGTCGGTGAGGGATCGGGTCAGGGTCCGGGTTAGAGTGTAGTTGAGGGTTATGTTTAGGGTGATTATTAGGGTTAGATTTAGATTTATGGTGAGGGTAAGGGTTAGGGTGAGGTTTAGTGTGAGGGTTAGGCTTAGGGTTAGGTTTAGGGTGAGGGTTAGGGATAGGTTTAGGGATAGGGTGAGGGTAAGTGTGAGAGTTAGGTTTGGTTTATGGTTAGAGTTAGGGTGAGGGTGAGGGTTAGTATTTGTGTTAGTATTAAAATTAGCCTGAGGGTGAGGGTGAGGGTTAGGTTCAGGGTGAGTGTTAGGGTTAGGGGTAGGGTTAGGGTGAGTGTTAGGGTTAGGGTTAGGTTTAGGATGAGCGTTAGGCTTAGGGTTAGGATTTGGGTTAGTGTGAAGGTTAGGGTTAGTGTTAGTGTTAGTGTGAGGGTTAGGGTTAGTTTTATGTTTAGGATAACGGTTAGGTTGAGGGTTAGGTTTAGGGTTAGTGCGAGGGTTAGGTTTAGGGTTAGGGTTAGAGTCAGGGTAAAGGTTAGGGTGAGAGTTAGGGTGAGGGTGAGGGTAAAGGTTAGGGTGAGGGTTAGGATTAGGGTGAGGGTTAGGATTAGTGTTAGCACTAGGTTTAGGCTGAGGGTGAGGGTGAGAATGAGGGTGAGGTTTACAGTTAGGTTGAGGGTTAGGGTTAGGATTAGGTTTAGGGCGAGGGTTAGGGTTACGGTTAGGCTTAGGCTGAGGGTTAGTGTTAGGGTTAGTGTTAGGTTTAGTGTGCGGTTAGGGTTAGGGTTAGGGTTAGGTTTAGGGTTTGGTTAGGGTGAAGTTTTGTTTTAGGTTTAAGGTTAGGATAAGGTTTATCCTGAGGGATATGGTTAGGGATAGTGTGAAGATTAGGTTTAGGGTTAGGGTTAGGGTATGGGCTAGGGTGAGGGTGAGTGTTAGGGTGAGAATGAGTGTAAGGGTTTAGTTTAGGTAAGGGTTATGGTAAGGTTAGGTTGAGGATTAGGGTGAGGTTGAGGTTTAAAGTGAGGGTTAGGGTTAGGTTTAGGGTTAGAGATAGGGTGAGGGTGAGGGTTAGGTTTAGTATTAGAGTTAGCCTGAGGGTGAGGGTGAGGGTTAGGGTTAGCGTGAGTTTTATGTGTAGGGTTACGGTTAGGGTGAGGGTTAGGATTAGGGTTAGGGTTAGGATGAGTGTTAGGCTGAGGGTTAAGGTTAGGGTTAGTGTGAGGATTAGGGTTAGGGTTAGGGTGAGGGTTAGGGTTAGGTTTAGGTTTAGGATAAGGGTTAGGTTGAGGGTTAGGTTTAGGTTTAGGGTTAGGGTTAGGGTCAGGGTAAAGGTTAGGGTGAGGGTTAGGGTGAGGGTGAGGGTAAAGGTTAGGGTGAGCATTAGGGCGAGTGTGAGGGTTAGGGTTAGTGTGAGGGTTGGGTGAGGGTTAGGGTGAGGGTTAGGGTGAGTGTTCACGATTGTTGTGAGAGTATGTTTTAGTGTGAGTGTGAGTGTTCAGTTGAGCTTGAGGGTTAGGATGAGGGTGAGGGTTAGGGTTACATTTAGTGTTAGGGAGAGGGGTAGGGTGATCTTTACGGTTAGTATTAGGGTTAGAGTGAGGATGAGGGTGAGGATTAGGGTGTGGGTAAGTGTTATGGTTATGGTTAGAGTTAGGGCTCGGGTGAAGGTGAGGGTTAGTGTGAGGGTGAGGGTTTCGTTTACCTTATGGTTAGGGTTAGGGTGAGGATTAGGTTGAGGGTGAGGGTTAAGCTGAGGTTCGGGTTAGGGTGAGGGTTAGAATTAGGGTGATGACTCTTGTGAGATTATGGTTTAGGGTGAGGGTGAGTGTTCAGGTGAGCTTGAGGGTTAGGATGAGGATGAGGGTTAGGGTTACATTTAGGGTTAGGGAGAGGTGTAGGGTGAGCATTATGGTTAGAATTAGTGTTAGAGTGAGGATGAGGGTGAGGGTTAGGGTTAGGGTTAAGGTTAGGGTTTGGTTAGGGTGAAGTTATGTTTTAGGTTTAGGGATAGGATAAGGTTTATCCTGAGTGTTATGGTTAGGTTAGTGTGAAGGTTAGGTTTAGGGTTTGGGTTAGGTTGTGGGCTAGGGTGAGGGTGAGGGTTAGGGTGAGGCTATGGGTAAGGGTTTAGTTTAGGTAAGGGTTAAGGTAAGGTTAGGTTGAGGATTTGGGTGAGGTTGAGGGTTAAGGTAAGGGCTAGGGTTAGGTTTATGGTTAGAGTTAGGGTGAGGGTGAGGGTTAGGTTTAGTATTAGAGTTAGCCTGAGGGTGAGGGGGAGGGTTAGGGTTAGGGTTAGTGTGATGGTTAGGGTTAAGGTTAGGGTGAGTGTTAAGGTCAGGTTTAGGGATAGGATAAGGGTTAGGTTTAGGGTTAGGGTGATGGTTAGGTTTAGGTTTAGGGTCAGGGTAAAGTTTAGGGTGAGGGTTAGGGTGAGGGTGAGGGTAAAGGTTAGGGTAAGCGTTAGGGCGAGGGTGAGGGTTAGGGTTAGTGTGAGGGTTAGTGTGAGGGTTAGGGTGAGGGTAAGGTTTAGGGTGATGGTAAGTTTTAGGGTGAGTGTTAGTATTATGTTATGGGTAAGTGTTAGGCTGAGCGTTAGGGTACGGATTAGGGTTAGGGTGGGGGTTAGGGTTAGGGTTAAGTTGAGTGTTAGCGTTAGGGTGATGACTGTTGTGAGAGTATGGTTTAGGGTGAGGGTGAGTGTTCCGTTGAGCTTGAGAGTTAGGATGAGGTTGAGGGTTAGGGTTACATTTAGGGTTAGGGAGAGGGTTAGGGTGAGCATTAGGGTTAGGATTAGGGTTAGAGTGAGGATGAGGGTGAGGGTTAGGGTGTGGGTAAGTGTTATGGTTATGGTTAGGGTTAGGGCTAGGGTGAGGGTGAGGGTTAGTGTGAGGGTGAGGGTTTCGTTTACCTTAGGATTAGGGTTAGGGTGATGTTTAGGGTGAGGGTGACAGTTCGGTGAGGGTGAGGGTGAGGGTTCAGGTTAGGGTTAGGTTTAGGTTGAGGTTGATTGTGAGGGTTAGGATTAGGAATAGGGTTAGGGTTAGGGTGAGGGTGAGGGTCAGTGTGCGGGTGATAGGGTTAGGGTTAGGGTTAGGGTTAGGGTGAGGGTAAGGGATAGTGTGAGGGTTATGATTAGGGTTAGGGTTAGGGTGAGGTTAAGGGTTACGGTGAGGGTTAGGGTGAAGTTGAGGGTAAGGGATCGGGTTAGGGTTAGGGTGAGGGATAGGGTGAGGGTGAGGTTTAGTGTGAGGGTTAGGGTGAGATTTTCTTTTAGGTCAGGTTTAGGTTTATGATGAGGATTAGCTTGAGAGTGAGGGTTAGGGTTAGGGTGATGGAGAGGGTTAGGGTGAGGATGAGGATGAGGGTGAGGGTGAAGGTTGGGGTGAGAGTGAAGGTTAAGGTGTGGTTGAGGATTAGGGTTAGGGTTACGGTTACCGTTATGGTGAGGGTAAGGTATAGGTTGAGGTTTATTGTGAGGATGAATGTTAGGGTTAGTGTTAGGGTTACGGTGAGGTTTAGGGTGAGGGTTAGGGTTTGGTTTAGGTTTAGTTTGAGGGTGAGGTATAGGATGATTTTTAGGGTGAGGGTTAGGGATATGGTTTGGCTGAGGGTGAGGGTGACTGTAAGAGTGAGGGTTAGGGTGAGGGTTAGGGTTAGGGTGAGCGTGAGGGTGAGGGTTAGGGTGAGGCTATGGGTTAGGTTGAGGATTAGTGTGAGGGTGAGGGTTAGGGTTAGCATTAGGGTTAGGGTGAGGGTTAGGGTTAAGGTTAGGGATAGGATGAGGATTAGGGTTAGGGTTAGGATTAGGGTGAGGGTTGGGCTGCAGGATAGGGTTAGGGATAGAATGACTGTTATGTTTACTGTGAGGATTAGGGTTAGAGTGAGGTTTAGGTTTAGTGTGAGGTTTAGGTTTAAGGTTAGGGTTAGGATGAGTGTTAGGGTTAGGTTGAGGGGGAGGGTGAGGGTGAGGGCTAGGGTTAGGGTTAGTGTGAGGGTTAGTGTTAGGATGAGGGTTAGGTTTAGGGTACAGGTTAGGGTTAAAGTAAGGGCTAGGGTGAGGGCTAGCGTTAGGGTTAGGGTGAGGGTCAGGGTGAGGGTTAGGTTAAGGTTGAGGGTTAGGTTTAGGATGAGGATTAAGTTTAGGGTGAGCTTTAGGGCGATGGTGAGAATCAGGGTGAGGGTGACGGTTAGGTTTAGAGTTAGGGTTAGGGTGAGTGTTAGGATTAGGGTTAGCTTTAGGGTGAGAGTTAGGGTGAGGTGTCGTGATACGGTTAGAGTGAGGTTTAGGGTTAGTGTGAAGGTTAGGGTTAGGGTTAGGGTTACTGTGAGGATAATGTTTAGGGTGAGTGTTAGTTTGAGGATGAGGTTTAGGGTGAGCGTTATGGTTAGGTTCAGTGTAAGGGTTAGGGTTAAGGTGATGTTTAGGGTGAGGTTGAGGTTTAGTGTGAGGGTGAGGGTGAGGGGTAGGATGAGTGTGAGAGTGAGGTTAGTTTAGGATTAAGGTTAGAGTTAGGGTTAGGCTGAGGGTGAGTGGGAAAGTGAGGGTGAGGGTTAGGGTTAGGGCTAGGGTGAGGGTTAGGGATTTTGTGAGAGTTAGTGTGATGGTGAGGGTCAGCGTGAGGGTGAGGGTTAGAATGAAGGTGAGGGTAAGGTTGAGGGTAAGTGTTAGGATTAGGGTTAGGGTGAGTTTTAGGATTAGGGTTAGAGTTATTGTTAGGGTTAGGATTAGGGTTAGGATGAGGGTGAGGGTTATTGTTAGAGTTATGTTTAGGGTTAGGGTGAGGGTGGGGTTGACGTTCAGGGTTAGTATTAGGGTTATGTTTAGGTTAAGGCTGAGGAAGGGGAGGTTGAGGCTGATGTTTAGGGTTAAAGTTAGGGTTAGGTTGAGGGCTTGTGTGAGGGTGAGGGTTAGGCTGAGGGTGAGGGTGAGGGTTTCGGTTAAGTAAAGGTTAGGTTTAGGGTGAGGATTAGGCTGAGGATGAGGATTAAGCTGAGGTTAGGTTCAGGGTCAGGGTTAGGGTTAGAGTGAGACTTAGGGTTAGGGTGATGTTTAGGGTGAGGGTGAGGGTTAGGGTTCGGGTGAGAGGGAAGGTGAGGGTTAGGGTTAAGGTTAGGTTTAGGGTGAGTGTGAGGTTTAGGATTAGGAATAGGATTAGGGTTAGGGTTAAGCTGAGGGTGAGGGTCAGGGTGAGAGTGAAGGTTAGGGTCATGGTAAGGGTTAGGATTAGAGTTAGGGTTATGGTTAGTGTGAGGGTTTTGGTTAGGGTTAGGTTTAGGGTTAGTGTTAGGGTGAGAATAAGACTTAGGGTGTGGGTTAGGGTGAGTGTGAGTGTATGGATTAGGGTTTGTGTTAGGGTTAGTGTGAGGGTTAGGGTTTGGGTGATGTTTAGAGTGAGGGTGAGGGTTAGGCTGAGGATGAGGGTTCAGTTGAGGGTGAGGGTTCGGTTGAGGGTGAGGGTTAGGGTGTGGGTGAGGATTAGGTTTAGGGTGAGGTTTAGCATTAGGGGTAGGGTTAGGGTTAGGTTGAGGGTTAGGGTTAGCGTTAGGGTTAGGATGAGGGGTAGGGAGAGGGTAGGGTTAGATTTAGGGTAGGTTTACGGTGAGTGTGAGGGTTAGGTTGAGGCTGAGGGTGAGCGTTAGGGTTAGAGTTAGGATGAGGGTTAGGCTGATGGTAAGGTTTAGGCTTAGGGTTAGGGTAACGGTTGGGGTGACTGTGAGGGTTAGCTTTAGGAGGAGGATTAGGGTTAGTGTGATCGTTAGGGTTAAGGTTAGGGTGAGGGTTAAGGTGAGGATTAGGGTTAGTGTTGGGGTGACGGTTAGGGTGAGGGTTAGGTTTAGAGTTAGAGTTAGTGTGAGGATAAGGGTTAGGCAGAGGGTAAGGGTGAGGGGGAGTATGAGGGTGAGGGTTAGGTTGAGGGTGATGGTTATGGTTAGGTTTAGATTTAGGGTGAGAATGAGGTTAAGGGTTAGGTTTTGGATTAGGGTTAGGCTTAGGCTGAGGGCGAGGTTGAGGGTCAGGGTGAGGGTTAAGGTTAGTGTGAGTGTTAGGGTTAGGGTTAGGGTTAAAGTTAGGTTGAGGGTTAGGGTTAGGGTTAGGATTAGGATAAGGGTTAGGCTGAGGGTTAGGTTTAGGTTTAGGGTCAGGGTAAGGTTTAGAGTGAGGTTTATGGTGAGGGTGAGGGTTAGGATTAGTCTTAGGGTTAGGGTAGGGTTAGGGTTAGGGATAGGTTTAGGGCTGGGTGAGGGTTAGGGTGAGGGAAAGTGTTAGCGTGAGAGTTAGGGTAAGGGGGAGGATAGGTTTATGGTGAGGGTAAGGGTTAGGGCAAGTTTTAGGGTGAGGTTGAGGGTTCATGTTAGCATTAGGGTTACGGTGAGCATGAGGGTTATGGTTATGTTGAGGGCTAGTGTGAGGTGAGGGTTACGGTGAGGGTGAGTGTTCTGTTGAGAATTAGAGTTAGGGTGAGGGTTAGGGATAGGGTTAGTGTGAGCGTAAGGATTAGGGGCATGGTTAGGGTGAGGGTGAAAGTTAGGGTTAGTGTGAGGGTTAAGGTTAGGGTTATTGTTAGGGGGAGGGCTAGGGTGAGCCGTAGTTTTAGGGTTAGGGTAAGTTTGCAGGTTAGGGTGAGGGTAAGGTTTAGGGTGAGGTTTAGGGTGAGGGTGAGGTTTAGGGTTAGGTTGAGGTTAGGGTGAGGGTTAGAGTTAGGGTTAGGGATAGGTTGATGTTAAGGTTTAGTGTGAGGGTTAGGGTGAGGTTGAGGATTAGGGTTAATGTGAGGATAAGGGTTAGGTTGAGGGTGATGGTGAGAGTGAGGGTTAGGTTTAGGTTGAGGTTATGGGTTAGGGTTATGGTTAGGGTGAGGATTACGGTGCGCCGTACGTTTAGAGTTAGGGTTAGTTGGCGGGTTAGGGTGAGGGTAATGTTTAGGGTGAGGTTTAGCGTGAGGGTAAGAGTTAAGGTTAGAGTGAGGTTAAGGATTAGGTTGAGGGTTAGGGTTAGGGTTAGTGATATGGTGAGGATTAGGGTTAGTGTGAGGGTTAGGGTGAGGTTTAGGATTAGGTTCATTGTGAGGAGAAGTGTTAGGGTGAGGGTTACGGTGTGTGTGAGGTTTAGGGTTAGGCTGAGGATTAGGGTTAGGGTTAGGATTATGGTGAGGTTAAGGGTTAGGGTGAGGTTTACTGTGAAGGTGAGGGTTAGGGTTAGCATTAGAGTTAGGATGATCGTTAGGGTGAGCGTTAGGTTTAGGGTTAGGTTTAGGGTGAGTTTGAAGGTGAGGGTGAGATTTAGTGTTACGATTAGTGTTAGGGTTATGGTTAGAGTGAGGTTGAGAGTTTTGGTTAGGGTGAGGATTAGGGTTAGGGTGAGGGTTATGGTTAGGGTGAGGGTTAGGGTTAGGTTGAGGGTTAGGGTTAGGATGAAGTTTAGCGTTAGGGTGATGTTTATTATGAGGGTGAGTGTTAGGGTGAGGGTGAGTTTCAGGGTGAGGGTCAGGGTTTGGTTGATCGTGAGGGTTAAGGTGTGGTTGAGAGTTAGGTTTAGGGTGAGGGTAGGGTGACGGTGAGTGTTAGGGTGAGGGTTAGATTTAGTGTTAGGGTTAGTGTGATGGTGAGGGTGAGCGTGAGGGTGACGGTTAGGGTGAGTGTGATTGTGAGGGTTAGGGTTAGGATTAGGGTTAGGGTGAGTTTAAGGGTTAGGGTTAGGGTTAGGGTGTGGGTGAGGGTTACGGTTAGGGTTAGGGTTATTTTTAGGGTTAGAGTTAGGGTGAGGGTGAGGGTGAGGGTGAGGTTCAGCATTAGCGTTGGTGTTAGGGTTACGGTGAGGATGGGGGTGAGGGTTAGGTTTAGGGTTAGGCTGAGTGGGAGGGGGAGATTTAGGGTGAGGGTTAGGGTTAGGGTTAGGATAAGGCCTAGGGTGAGGGTGAGGGTTAGGGTGAGGATGAGGGTAAGGGTTTCGGTTAGGTAAGGTTCAGGGTTAATTTTAGGGTGAGGATTAGGTTGAGTTTGAGGGTTAGTGTGAGTGTTTGTGTTAAGTTGAGGGTTAGGGTTAGGATTTGGGTGAGTGTTGGTGTTAGGGTTATGTTTAGAGTGAGGTTTAGAGTTAGGGTGGGGTTAGGGGTCGGGTGATGGTGAGGGTTAGGGTGTGGGTGAGGGTTAGGGTTAAGTTGAGTGTTAGGGTGACGGTGAGGGTTAGGTTGAATGTGAGGGTTAGGGCTAGGTTTAGGGTGAGGTTGAGGGTTAATGTTAGCATTAGGGTTATGGTGAGCGTGAGGTTTAGCGTGAGGGTTATGGTTAGAGTTAGGGTTAGGGTGAGGGTTAGGCTGAGGGATAGGGTTAGGATTAGGTTTAGGGTAAGGTTTAGGGTTAAGTTTAGGGTAAGGGTGAGGGTGAGGGTGATGGTTAGGGTTAGGGTTAGGATTAATTGCTAGGATTAGGGTTAGCCTGAGTGTGGGGTTGAGGGTTAGGGTTAGGGTTAGGTTTAGGGTTAGGGTTATGGTGAGGGTGAGGGTTAGAGTTAGGGTGTTGGTTAGGGTGAGTGTTAGGGTGACTGTGAGGGTTAGGGTTAGTGTGAGGGTTAGGTTTAGAGTGAGTGATAGGGTTATGGTTAGGGTTTGGGTGAAGGTTAAGTTTAGGGTTTGGGTTTAGGTTAGGTTGAGAGTTAGGCTGAGGGCTAGGTTTAGGGTTAGGATGAGAATAAGTGTTAGGGTGATGGTGAGGCTTAGGCTTAGGGTTAGTTTTAGTGTGAGGGTAAGGGATAGGGCTAGGGTTAGAGTGAGGGTTTTGGTTAGGGTTACGTTTAGAGTTAGGGTGAGGGTGAGGGTAAGGGTTAGGTTTTGTATTAGGGTTAGGTTTAGGGTTAAGCTGAGCGTGAGGTTGAGGGTGAGGGTGACGGTTAGGGTGAGGGTTAGGTTTAGGGTTAGGATGAGGGTTAGGCTGAGGTTTAGGGTTAGGGTTCGGTAAGGGTAAGGGTTAGGGTGAGAGTGAGGGTTAGGCTTAGGGTTAGGGTTAGGGTGCCGGTTAGGGTGACATTTAGTGTTAGTGTTAGGTTTAGGGTTAGAATGAGGGTTAGGGTGAGGGTAAGGGTTAGGGTTAGGGTTAGGTTGATGGTGATGGATGATGTTAAAATGAGGGTAAGTGTTAGGGCGAGGTTTAGGGTGAGGCTGAGGGTTAATGTTAGAATTAGGGGTATGGTGAGGGTGAGGGTTAGGGTGAGGGTTAGAGTTAGGGTTTGGGATAGGGTGCGGATTAAGGTTAGGGTTAGGTTTAGGGTGAGGGTTAGGCTGAGGGTTAGGGTTAGGGTTAGTGTTAGGGTGAGGGTTAGGGAGTGGGTTAATGTTAGGGTTAGGGTTAGGGTGAGGTTGAGGGTGAGGTTTAGGGTTAAGGTGAGGGTTATGGAGAGGTTGAGGTTTAGGGTTAGCATTAGGGTTAGGCTTAGGCTTAGTGTTAGGGTGAGGGTGAGGGCTAGTGTTAGTATTAGGGTTAGGGTTAGGGTTAATGTGAGGTTGAGGTTTAGAGTGAGGGTAAGGGTTAGGGCGAGGTTTAGGGTGAGGTTGAGGATTAATGTTAGCATTAGGGTTACTGGGAGGGTGAGGGTTAAGGTGAGTGTTGTGGTTATGCTTAGGGATACAGTGAGGATTAGGGTTAGGGTTAGGTTTAGGGTGAGGGTAAGGCTGAGGGCTATGGATAGGTTTAGCGTTACGTTGAGGGTTAGGGTTAGGGTGAGGGTTAGGATTAGGGTTAGGTTCCGGGTGAGGTTGATAGTGAGGGTAACGGTTAGGTTGAGGGTCAGAATGAGGTTGAAGTTTAGGGTTAGCATTAGGGTTAGGGTTAGGTTAGGGTGAAGGTTAAGGTTAGGCTTAAGGTTAGGGTAAGGGTTAGGGTTAGGGTGAGGGTTATGGTTAGGGTGATTTTTAGGGTGACGGTGAAGGTTAGGGTTAGGGTGTGGTTGAGGGTCAGGGTGAGGTTGAGAGTGACATTGAGGGTGAGGGTTAGGGTTACGGTTATGTTTAGGGTGAGGTGAGGGTGAGGGTTAGGGTTAGGGTGAGGGTTAGGGTGAGGTTTAGTGTTAATGTTTCATGTAGGGTAAGGGTGAGGGTAAGGGTTACAGTGAGAGTTATTTTGAGTGTGAGTGTTAGGGTTAGGATGAGGGTAAGGGTTAGGATGAGGGTTATTGTGAGGGTTTGGTTTCGGGTTAGCATTAGGGTTAGGTTGAGGGTGAGGGTTTGTGTGAGGGTTAGGGTTACGGTTAGGGATAGGGTGAGGATTAGGGTTAGTGTGAGGTTGAGGGTCTGGTAAGGGTTAGGGTTAGATTTAGGGTGAGGGTGAGGGTGAGCATTAGAATTAAGATTAGGGTTAGGGTTAGAGTTAGGTGAGATTGAGGGTGAGGGTTAGGGTTTAGGATAGAATTAGGGTGAGGGTGAGCGTGATGTTTAGGTTTAAGATTAGGGTTAGAGTTATGGTGAGGGTTAGGGTGAGGGTGAGAGTGAGGCTTAGGCTTAGGGTTAGGGTGAAGTTTAGGTTTACGGTGAGGGCTACGGTCCGGGTGAGTTTTAGGGTGAGTGTGTGGGTGAGGTTGAGGGTTTCGGTTAGGTAAGGGTTATGTTTAGGGTTATGGTGAGGATTAGGGTGAGGTTGAGGGTTAGGGTGAGACTCAGTGTTAGGGTGAGAGTTAGGGTTATGTTGAGGGTTACGGTTAGGGTTAGGTTGAGGCTGAGGGTTAGGTATAGGGTAAGGGTTAGGGTTAGTTTGAGGCTGAGGGTTAGGTATAGGGTAAGGGTTAGGGTTATGGTGAGGGTTAGGGTTAGGGGAAGTGTTAGGGTGAGGGTGAGGTTTAGGGTTAGGGTGAGGTTTAGGGTTAGGGTTAGTGTTAGTGTAAGGGTTAGAGTTAGGGTGAAGGTTAGGGTTAGAGTTAGGATTAGGGTTAGGGTAAGGGTTAGGGTGAGGGTGAGGGTTAGGGTTAGGGTTAGGGTGAGGGGTACGGTTAAGGTTAGGGAGAGGGTTAGGGTTAGGGTGATAGTTAAGGTTAGGGTTAGGGTTAGGGTGAGGTTGAGGGTGAGGATGAGGGTTAGGTTTAGGGTTAGGTTTAGGATTAGGGTGAGATTTAGGGGAAGGGTTATGGTTAAGGTGAGGGTTAGGTTTAGGGTTAGGGTGAGGGTTAGGGTTAGGGTTAGGTTTAGGGTGAGGTTAAGTGTTAGGGTGAGGGTGAGGGTGAGGTTGAGTGTTAGGTTAGGGTGAGTGTGAGTGTGAGTGTGAGGGTTAGGTTTAGAATTAGGGTTAGGTTTAGGGTTAGGTTCAGGTTGAAGGTATGATTGAGGCTCACCCTAGCACTCACGGCTAGGGTTAGGCTGAGGGTTAGGATCCTGGGTAGATTTAGGGTTAGATTTAGGGTGAGTGTTAGTTTTAGTGTAAGGGTTACGGTTAGGGTTAGGGTTAGGGTGATGGTAAGTGTTAGAGTGTGGGTTAGGGTGAGAGTGAGGGTTAGGGTGATGTTTAAGGTGAAGGTCGAAGTTAGAGAGAGTGAGAGGTTTCGGGTGAGGGTGAGGGTTAGCGTGTGGGTGAGGGTGAGGTTTAGGGTGAGGGTATGGGTTACGGTCATGTTTAGGATGAGTGTGAGGTTTAGGGTGAGAGTTAGGGTTCAGGGAAGGGGAATTGTTAGGGTGTAGGTGAGGGTTAGGGTAAGGGTGTGGCTTAGGGTGACCGGGAGTGTTAGGGTTCAGGGGAGGATTAGCGTTAGGGTTAGTCTTTGGGTTTGGGTTCGGGTTAGGGTTAGGGTGAATGTTAGGGTGAGAGGTAGGATTAGTGTTAGGATGAGATATAGACTTAGGGTGAGGGTTACGGTTAGGGTTAGGGTTAGGGTTAGGGTGAGTATAAGGGTTAGGGTGAGGGTTAGTGTGAGACTGAGGGTTAGGGCTAGGCTTAGGGTTAGGGTGAGGGTTAGGGTTAGGGTTAGGGTTCGGTGAGGGTTAGGGTGAGTGAAAGGTTTAGGGTGAGGGTTAGGTTGAGGTTGAGGTATAGGGTTATGGTGAGGGTAAGGGTTAGGGCGACGGTTAGGGTGAGGTGGAGGGTTAGGGTTAGCATCAGTGTTAGGGTGAGGGTGAGCGTTAGGGCGAGGGTGAGGGGAAGGCTGAGGGGTAGGGTTAGGGTTAGGGTTAGGGTTAGGGTTAGGGTTAGGGTTAGGGTGATGGTTACATTTAGGGTTAGGGTGAGGGTCAGGTTAGGATTAGGATGAGGTTTAGGGTTATGGTTAGGGTGAGGGTGAGGGTGAGGGTTAGGGTAAGAGTGATGTTGAGGGTGAGGGTTAGGTTTAGGGTGAGGGATAGGGTTATGGTTACGGTTAGGCTGAGGGTGAGGGTGTGGGTTACGGTGAGGGTGATGGTGAGGTTGAGAGTGAGGGTGAGGATTAGCGTTTGGGTGAAGGTTAAGTTTAGGGTTTGGGTTAAGGTTAGGTTGAGGGTTAGGGTTAGAGTTAGGATGAGGGTTAGGCTGAGGGTTAGGTTTAGGGTTAGGGTGAGGGTGAGGGTTAGGGTGAGGGTGAGCCTTAGGAATAGGATTAGGGTTAGTTTTAGGGTGAGGGTAAGGGATAGGGTTAGGCTTAGTGTGAGGGTTTTGTTTAGGGTTAGGTTTAGAGTTAGGTTGAGGGTGAGGGTTAGGGTTAGGTCTTGTATTAGGTTTAGGGTTAGTGTTAGGCCGAGGGTGAGTTTGAGGTTGAGGGTGACAAGGTGAGGGTTAGGGTTATGGTTAGGGTTAGGATGAGAGTTAGGCTGAGGATTAGTGTTAGGGTTTGTTAAGTGTAAGGGTTAGGGTGAGAGTGAGGGTTAGGTTTAGGCTTAGGGGTAGGGTGACGGTTTGTGTGAGGTTTAGTGTTAGTGTTAGGGTTAGGGTTAGAGTGAGGTTTAGCGTGAGGGTAAGGGTTAGGGTGAGGGTTAGGCTGATGGTAAGGGATAGGGTTAAGGTGAGGGTAAGGGTTAGGGCGAGGTTTAGGGTGAGGCTGAGGGTTAATATTAGCATTAGGGGTAAGGCGAGTGTGTGGGTTAGGGTGAGGGTTAGTGTTAGTGTTAGAGACAGGGTATTAGGTTTAGGTTTAGTTTTAGGGTGATGGATAGGCTGAGGGGTAGGGTTACGGTTAGTGGTAGGGTGAGGGTTAGGGTGTTGGTTTATGTTAGGGTTAAGTTTAGGATGAGGTTGAGGGTGAGGGTAAGGGTTAGTGTGACGGTTATAATGAGGTTGAGATTTAGGGTTAGGATTAGGGTCAGGTTTAGGGATAGGGTTAGGGTTAGGATTAGGGTTAAGGTGAGGGTGAGGGCTAGTGTTAGTATTAGGGTTCGTTTTCAGGTTAGGGTGAGGGTGAGGTTTAGGGTGAGGGAGATGGTTAGGTTGAGGTTTAGGGTGAGGGTGAGGGATTTGGTTAGGAAAGGCTTAGGGTTAAGGTTAGGGTGAGTATTAGGGTTTGGGGAGAAATTTAACTTGAGGATTAGGGTTAGGGTGAGTATTAGGGTTAAGGTTAGGGTTAGGGTGATGTTTAGGGTGAAGGTGAAGTTTAGGGTGAGGGTTAGGATGAGGGTGAGGGTGAGGGTGTAGGTGAGGGTTAGGGTCACGGTGAGGGTCAGTGTGAAGGTGAGGGTTCGGGTTCGGTTTAGGGTTAGGGTGAGTGTTAGGGTTAAGGGTTAGGGTGAGGGGTAGGGTGAGGTGTAAGGTGAGGGTTAGGGTTAGTGTGAGGATAAGCGTTAGGTTGAGAGTGAGGGTTAGGTTTAGCGTTAGGGTTAGGGTGAGGTTTATGGTGAGGGTTAAGTTGAGGGTTAGGGTTAGTATGAGTTTGAGGGTTAGAGTTAGGTTTAGGTTGAGGATTAGAGTTAGGGTGAGTTTTAAGGTAGGGTTAGGGTTAGGGTGAGGGTTAGGATGAGGGTGAGTTTCAGGTTGTGGGTGACGGTTAGTGTGAGGGTGAGGGTTATGGTTATGGTGAGGTTTATGTTAGGGTTAGGGTTATGGTGAGGGTAATGGTTAGGATGAGGTTTGAAGTGAGGGTGACAGTGAGGGATAGCGTTAGATTTAGGGTGAGGGTTAGGGTGAGGGTTAGGTTTCAGGTTAGGTTGGGTGAGGGTGAGGGTTAGAGTTAGGTTTAGGCTGAGGGTAAGGATTAGGGTGAGGGTTAGCGTGAGGGTGAGGGTAAGGGTTAGGTTGAGGGTTAGGGTGAGCGTTATGGTGAGGGTTAGATTTGGATTAGGGTTAGGGTGAGGGTTAGGGTGAGGTTTAGTTTTAGTGTTAGGGTTAGGGTAAGGGTTAGGGTGAGGGTAAGGGTTAAAGTGAGGTTCAGGGAGAGGGTGAGTGTTAGGGATAGCATTAGGGTTAAGTTTAGATTTAAGGTTTGGGTTAGTATGAGGGTTAGGCTTACTGTGAGGGTGAGGGTTAGGGTTAGCATTAGTGTTAAGGTTAGGTTTAGGCTGAGGGTGAGGGTTAGGGTTAGGGTGAGGGTGAGGGTTAGGTTTAGGATTAGGCTTAGGTGTAGGGTCAGGCTTAGGGTGATGGTGAGGGTGAGTGTCAGAGGTTTAGTGTTATGGTTATAGTTATGGTTTGGGATAGGATGAGGGTTACCGTGAGGGTGATGGTGAGGGTGAGGGTTAGGTTTAGGGTGAGGATTAGGGTTATGGTTAGGGTTAGATTGAGGATGAGTGTGAGGGTTAGTGTGAGTTTGAAGGTGAGGTTGAGGCTGAGGGTGAGGGTTAGGGTTTAGGTGAGGGTCAGGTTTACGGTTAGGGTAAGGTTAGGTTGAGTGATAGGGTTAGGTTTAGGGTCAGGGTTAGAGTTTGCGTTAAGGTTATCGTGAGGGTTAGAGTTAGGGTTAGGTTTAGGGTTAGGGTGAGGCATAGAGTGAGGTGTAGGGTTAGGTTTAGGTTGAGGGTTAGGGTTAATGTGAGGATTAGGGTTAGGTTTAGTGTCAGTGTGAGGATAAGGTTAAGGGTGAGGGTTAGGGTGAGAGTGAGGGGTAGGGTTAGCATTAGGTTTAGGGTGAGGGATAAGGTGAGGGTTAGGGTTAGTATGAGGGTGAGGCTTAGAGTTAGGTTTAGGGTAAGGTTTAGGGTTAGGGTGAGGTTTTGGATAGGGTTTGGATGAGGGTGAGGGTGAGTTTTAGGGTGTGGATGACTGTTAGGGTTACGGTGAGGATTAGGGTTAGGGTTAGGGTTAGGTTTATGGTGAGGGTAAGGGTTAGGATGAGGTTTAGGGATAGCGTTAGAGTTAGGGTGAGGGTTAGGGTGAGGGTTAGGATCCAGGTTAGGTTAGGTGAGGGTGAGGGTTAGAGTTAGGTTTAGCGTTAGGTTTAGGGTGAGGGTAAGGTTTAGGGTGAGCGTTAGGGTGAGGGTGAGGGTGAGGGTTAGGTTGAGGTTTAGGGTGAGCATTAGGGTGAGGGTTAGGTTTAGGTTTAGGGTTAGTGTGAGGGTTAGGGTGAGGTTTTGTGTTAGTGTTAGCATTAGGGTTACTGTGAGGGTTAGGGTGAGGTTAAGGGTTAGAGTGAGGTTTAGGATGAAGTTGAGGGTTAGGGATAGCCTTAGGGTTAAGGATAGGTTTAGGGTGAGAGTTAGGGTTAGGGTTAGGGTTACGGGTGAGGGTTAGGGTTAGCGTTAGGGTGACGGTGATCTTAAGGTTCAGGGTGAGGACTAGGGTTAGGGTTAGGTTTAGGTTAAGGTTTAGGTTTAGAGTGAGGGTGAGAGTGAGAGTTATGTTTAGGATTAGGCTTAGGTGTTGGGTAAGGCTTAGGGTGAGGGTGAGGGTGTGTGTCAGAGTTACATTTAGGGTGAGGGTTAGGGTTAGGGTTTATGGTTAGGGTGAGGGTGAGGGTGAGTTTGAGGGTGAGGCTGAGGGTTAGGGTTTGGTTGAGGGTTAGGGTTAGGGTTAAGGTTAGGGTGAGGGTTACGTTTAGTGTTAGGGTTAGGATGAGGATTAGGCTGCGGGTTAGGTTTAGGGTTAGGGTGAGGGTACAGGTTAGGATGAGGGTGAGGGTTAGGTTTATTATTAAGGTTAGGGTTATGGTGAGGGTTAGGGATAGGGTTAGGATTAGGGTGAGGGTTTTGGTTAGGGTTAGGTTTAGAGTTAGGGTGAGGGTGAGGGTTAGCTTTTGGATTAGGGTTAGGCTGAGGGTGATGTTGAGGGTGAGGTTTAGGGTTAATGTGAGGGTTAGAGTTAGGGTTAGTGTTAAGGTTAGGGTGAGGGTTAGGGTTAGGGTTAGGATGAGGGTAAGGTTTAGGGTGACGGTTAGGGTGAGGGTGAGGGTTAGTGTTAGGATTTGTGTTAGGGTTATGGTGAGGGTTAAGGTGAGTGTGAGGGTTGGGGTGAAGGTTTGGGTGAAGATGAGGAATAGGCTTCAGGTGAGGGGAAGTGTTAGGGCGTGATTTAGTCTGAGGTTGAGTATTAATATTAGCATTTGGGTGACGGTGAGTGTGAGGATTACGGCGAGATTTAAGGTTATGGTTAGGGATAAGGTGAGGATTAGGGTTAGGGTTAGGTTTCCGGTGAGGGTTAGGTTGAGGGGTAGGGTAAGGGTTAGAGTTAGGGTGAGGGTTAGGGTGAGGGTAAGTGTTAGGGTGAGCGTTAGGGTTAGGTTGTGGTTTTGGGTTAGGGTGAGGGTGAGGGTGAGGTTGGGGGTGAGGTTGAGGGTGAGGGTTAGGGTTAGGGTTAGTTTTAGGGTGAGGGCTAGTGTGAGGATGAGGGTTAGGGTGAGGTTTAGGGTAGTGTGAGGGTGAGGGTTCTGGTTCGGTTTAGTGTGAGTTTTAGAGTGTGGGTGAAAGTTAGGGTTAGTGTGAGGGTTAAGGTGATGTTGAGGGTTAGGGTGAGGGTGAAGGTTAGGGTTAAGGTGAGGATTAGGGTTAGGGTTGGTGTTAGGGTTATGGTGAGGGTAAGGGTTAGGATGATGTTTAGGGTGAGGTTGAGGTTTAGGAATAGTGTGAGAGTTAAGGTGAGGGTTACGTGAGGGTTAGATTAGGGTGAGGGTGAAGGTTAGAGTTAGGTTTATGGTTAGGGTTAGGGTGAGGCTAAGGTTTTGGGTGAGTGTTAGGGTGAGGGTGAGGGTTAGAGTCAGGTTGAGGGTTAGGGAGAGCTTTAGGGTGAGGGTTTGGTTTAGGTTTAGGGTTAGGGTGAGGGTTAGGGTGTGGTTTAGTGTTAGTGTTAGGTTTAGGTTTAGGGCTTGGGTTAGGCTGTTGGTAAGGGTTAGAGTGAGGGTTAGGGTGAGGTTTAGTGTTAGTGTTAGGTTTAGGTTTAGGGCTTGGGTTAGGGTGTTGGTAAAGGTTAGAGTGAGGGTTAGGGTGAGGTTAAGGGTTAGAGTGAGGGTTAATTTTAGGGTGACGGTGAGGGTATGGGTTAGTTTGAGGGCTAGTGTTAAGGTTAGGGTAAGGTTTAGGTTTAGGGTGAGGGTGAGAGTTAGGGTTAGGGTTAGGGTTTGTTTGAGGGTTAGGGTTTGCGTTCGGGTTAAAATTAGGGTGAGGGTTAGGGTTAGGGTTAGGATGAGGGTTAGGCTGAGGGTTAAGGTTAGGATTAGTGTGAGGGTAAGGGTTAGGGAGAGGGTGAGGGTAAGGTTTAGGATTAGGGTTAGGCTTAGGGTGAGAGTGTGTGCTAGGGTTAGGATTAGGGTGAGGGTAATGGTTAGGGTTAGGTTTAGAGTTAGGGTGAGGGTGAGGGTTAGTGTTTGGAGTAGTGTTAGGGTTAGGGTTAGGCTGAGGTTGAGGTTGAGTGTGAGGGAGAGGGTTAGGGTAAATGTGAGCGTTCGGGTTAGAGTTAGCATTAAGGTTAGGGTCAGGGTTAGAGTTACGGTTAGGTTTAGGATGAGGATTAGGCTGAGGGTTAGGGTTAGGGTTCGTGTGAGGGTAAGGGTTAGGGTGAGGGTTAGGGTGAGGGTGAGGTTTAGGTTGAGGTTGTAGGTTAGTGTTAGGGTTTGGGTGAGGGTTAGGGTGAGGGTTAGGGTGAGGGTTAGGGTGAGTGTTAGTGTGAGGGTGAGGGATAGGGTTAAGGTGAGTTTAAGTGTTAGGGCGATGTTTAGTGTGATTTTGAGGATTAATGTTAGCATTAGGGTTAAGGGGAGGGAGAGGTTTAGGTTGAGTGTTAGGGTTATGGTTAGGGATACCCTGAGGATTAGGGTTAGGGTTAGGTGAGGCTGAGGGTGAGGGTGTAGGGGAGGGTTAGGTTTAGGGTAAGGGTTAGGGTGAAGGTGACATTGAGGGGTAGTGCGAATTTGAGTGTTAGGGACAGGGCTAGGGTGAGGGTTAGGGTTAGGGTTATGGTGAGGGTTAGGCTGAGGGGTAGGATTAGGGATAGTGTGAGGGTTAAGCTGAGGAGCAGGTTTAGGGTTAGAGTTAGGGTGAGGGTGAGGTTGACGGTGAGGGTAAGGGTTAGGTTGAGGGTTAGGGTGTGGTTGAGGTTTAGGGTTAGCATTAGGGTTAGGTTTAGGGTTAGGGTGAGCGTTAGGGTTACGATTAGGTTTAGGGTGAGGGTGAGGGCTAGTGTTAGCATTAGGGTAAGGGTTAGGGTTAAGGTTAGAGTGGGGGTGAGGGTGAGGTTTAGTCTTAGGGTTATGATTAAGGTTAGGGTTACCCTGAGGGTGGGGGTGACTTTGAGGGTGAGGATTAGGTTTAGGATTAGTTTTATCATGAGGGCTAGGGTGAGGGTTAGGTTTAGGGTGAGGGTTAGGGTGAAGTTGAGGGTTTCTGTTAGGAAAGGTTTAGGGTTAGTGTTAGTGTGAGGGTGAGGATTAGGGTGAGGGTGAGGTTCAAGGTGAGGGTTAGGGTTAGGGTTAGGATTAGGGTGAGGGTTAGGGTGAGAGTTAGGGTTAGGGTGATGTTTAGGGTGAGGGTGAGGGTTAGGGTGAGGGTGAGCGTGAGGCTGAGGTTGAGTGTGTAGGGGAGGGTTAGTTTTAGGGTAAGGGTTAGGGTGAAGGTGACATTGAGGGGTAGTGCGAATTTGAGTGTTAGGGACAGGGTTAGGGTGAGGGTTAGGGTTAGGGTTATGGTGAGGGGTAGGGTTAGGGTTAGGTTGAGGATTAGCATTAATGTGAGGATTAGGATTAGGGTTATGGTTAGTGTGAGGATAAGGGTTAGGGTGAGGGTTAGGTTGAGAGTGAGAATCAGTGTTAGCTTTAGGGTTAGGGTGAGGGTTAGGGTGAGGTTTAAGGTGAGGGTTTGGGTTAGTATGAGGGTGAGGTTTATAGTTCGGATTAGGGTGAAGGTTAGGGTTAGGGTGAGGTTTAGGGTATGGTTAAGGTGAGGGTTCGGGTTCAGGAGAGGGTGAGTTTTAGGGTGAGAATGATGGTTTGGGTTAGGGTGAGGGTTAGGGTGACATTGATTGTTAGGGTGATGTTCAGGCTTGGGGTTACTGTGAGGATTAGGGTGAGGGTTATTGTTAGGGTTAGGATGAGGGTAAGTTTTAGGGTGAGGGTTAGGGTCAGGTTGTGGTTTAGGTTTAGGTTGAGTGTTAGGTTGAGCGTTAGCGTGAGGGTTAGGTTTAGTTTTAGGGATAGGGTGAGGGTTAGGGTGAGGTTTAGTGTTAGTGTTCGGGTGAAGGTTAGGGTTAGGGTAAGGGTTAGAGTGCGGTTTAGGGTGAGAGTGAGGGTTACATATAGTATTAGGGTTAAGGTTATGTTTAAGGTGAGGCTTAGGGTTAGGGTTATGTTGAGGGTGAGTGTTAGGGTTAGCATTAGAGATAGGTTTAGTGTGAGGGTGAGGGTTAGGGTTAGGGTTAGAGTTAGGGTGAGGGCTAGGATTATGGTTAGGGTAAGCTTTAGGTTTAGGGTGAGTGTAAGGGTGAGGTTTAGGTGTAGGATTAGGCTTAGGTATAGGGTTAGGCTTAGGGTGAGTGTGAGGGTGAATGTCAGAGGTAGGTTTAGGGTGAGGGTTAGGGTTATGGTTAGGGTTAGGGTGAGGGAGAGGGTGAGGGTTAGGGTGAGTTTGAGGCTGAGTTTGAGGGTGAGGGTGAGGGTTACGGTTTGGGTGACAGTTAGGGTTAGGTTTAATGTTAGGGTGAGGGTTAGGGTTAGGGTTAGGTTTAGGAGGAGGGTTAGGCTGAGGGTTAGGGTTAGGGTTAGGCTGAGCATAAGGTTTATGATGAGGGTGAGGGTTAGGTTTAAGATTAGGTTTAGGGTTAGCATGAGGGTTAGGGATAGTGTTAGGATTAGGGTGAGGGTTTTGTTTAGTGTTAGGTTTAGAGCTATGATGAGGTTGAGGTTTAGGGTTAGGGTTTATATTAGGGTTAGGGTTAAGGTTAGGCTGAGGGTGAGGTTGAGAGTGAGGGTGAGGGTTAGGGTTAATATGAGGGTTAGGTTCACGGTTAGTGTTAAGTTTAGGGTGAGGGGTAGGGTTAGGGTTAGAGTTAGAATGAGAGTTAGACTGAGAGTTAGGGTTCATTTGAGGGTAAGAGTTAGGGTGAGGGTTAGGGTGAGGGTTAGGATTATTGTTATTGTTAGGTTAAGTGTTATGTTGAGTGTGAAGGTGCAGGTGAGGGTTAGGGTTAGGGTTAGGGTGAGGTTTAGGGTTAGGGTTAGAGATAGGGTAAGGGTGAGGGTGAGGTTTAGGGTTAGAGTTAGGGTTAGTGTTAGGTTTAGGCTTAGCGTTAGGCTGAGGATGAGGGTGGGGTTGAGGATTAGGGTTAGGGTTAGGATTAGAGTTAGGGTTAGGGTTAGGGTTAGGGTTATTGTTAGTGTTATGGTTAGGGTTAAGTTTGCGGTGAGGGTGACGCTGAGGATGGTTTATGGTTAGGGTTAGGTTTAGACTTAGGGTTAGGGTTAGTGTTATGATTAGGGTTAGGTTTAGAGTTACAGTGAGGGTGAGGGTGAGTGTTAGGGTTAGGGTGGGGTTTAAGGTGAGGTTTAGTTTAGGGTTAGGTTGAGGTTGAGGTTTAGGGTTAGAGTAAGGGTTAGTGTGAGGGTTAGGGTGAGGGTTAGGTTTGGGGTTAGTGTTAGACTTAGGGTGAGGTTGAGGGTTAGGTTGGGGTTTAGGGATAGGTTTAGGGTTAGGCTTAGGGTTAGGGTTAGGCTGAGGGTGAGTGTGGGGGTGAGGGTTAGTGTTACAGCGAGGGTGAGGATTAGGATTAGGGTTAGGGTTATTATGAGGGTTAGGTTTAGGGTTAAGGTTAGGGTTTGGTTTAGGTTGAGGGTTAGGCTGAGGGTTAGGTTTAGGCTTAGGCTTAGGGTTAGGCTGATGTTGAGGGTGGGGTTGAGATTAGGTTAGACTGATGGTTAGGGTTATGGTTACATTGAGGATTAGGATGAGGGTTAGGGTTAGGATTAGCGTTACGGTTTGGGCTAAGGTGAGGATGTGGGTTAGAGTGAGGGTTAGGCTTAGGATTAGGTTTAGGCTGAGGCTAAGGGTGAGGATGAGGGTTAGGGTTAGGATGATGGTTAGGGTTACGGTTAGGGTGAGGGTTAGGCTGAGGGTTAGGGTTAGGGTTAGTGTGACGGTGAAGGCAATGGTAAACCTGAGGGTTAGGTTTAGGGTGAGGGTTACAATAAGGGGTGATGGTTAGGATTAGGGTGTGGATTAGGGTTAGGTTTAGGGTGAGGTTGAGGCTTAGATTGAGGGTTAGGGTTATGTTGAGTGTTATGGTTAGGGTGAGGGTTAGGTTTAGGGTTAGGGTTAGTGTTAGGGTTAAGGTTAGGGTTACAGTTACGGTGAGAGTGAGGGTGAAGGTTAGGCTTAGGGTGAGGGTGAGGTTTAGGTTTAGAGTTAGGGTAAGTGTTAGGGTTAGGGTTAGGGTGCGGGTTAGTGTGAGGATTAGACTTCGGGTTAGGCTTAGGCTTAGGAATAGGCTTTGGCCCAGCGTGAGGGTGAGGGTTATGGTTAGGGTTAGGGTGAGGGTTAGGGGGATGTTTAGGGTGAGGATTAGGGTTAGGGTTATGTTGAGGGTGAGGGTTAGATTTAGAGTGAGTGTTAGTGGGAGGGTTAGGGAGAGGGCTAGGTTTAGGGTTAGTGTTAGTCTTAGGGTGAGGGTGAGGTTTAGGTTGAGGTTTAAGGATAGAGTTAGGGTTAGGATTAGGCTTAGGTTAAGGATGAGTGTGAGGGTTAGGGTTAGGTTTTAGGCTTAGGCTAAGGGTTAGGCTGAGGGAGAGGGAGGGTGTGAGGGTTTATGTTACGGTGAGGGGGAGAATTAGGGTTAGTTTGAGGGTTAGGATGAGGGTTAGGGTTATGGTTAGTGTTAGGGTGAGGGCTAGGGTGAGAGTGGGGGTTAGGGCTAGGGTTAGTGTTAGGATGAGGGTAAGTATTAGGGTGAGGGTTAGGGTTAGGGTGAGGGTTATAGTTGGGGTGAGGGTTAGGGTTTAGTGTTAGGGTTATTGTTATTGTTAGGTTTAGGATTACGTTGAGAGTGAGGGTGAGGGTGAGGTTTAGGGTTAGGGTTAGGGTGAGGTTTAGGGTTTGGATTAAGGTAAGATTTAGGGTTAAGGTTAGGGTGAGGGTTAGGGTTAGGGTTTGGGATAGGGTGAGGGTGAGGTTGAGGATTATGGTTAGGGTTAGTGTTAGGGTTAGGTTTAGTTTTAGGGTTAGTTTTTTGTTAGGGTTAATGTGATGATTATGTTTAGGATTAGGCTTAGTTTTAGGCTGAGGCTGAGGTTGAGGGTGAGGTTTAGGGTTAGGGTGAGTGTTAGGTTTAGAGTTAGTTTGAGGGTTAGGATGAGGGTTAGGGTTAGGATTAGGTTTAGGGTGAGAGCTGGGATGCCAGTTTGTGTGAGGGTTAGGGTTAGGGATAGGGTTAGGTTTAGGATTAGTGTTAGGTTGAGAGTGAGTGTGAGGGTTAGGGTTAGGGTTAGGCTTAGGCTTAGGCTTAGGCTTAGGCTTCGGGTTTGGCTGATGGTGAGGGTGGGGATTAGGGTTAGGTTGATGGTTAGGGTTATGGTTAGCGTGAGGGTTAGGATGAGGGTTAGGGTTAGGGTGAGGCTTAGGGTGAGGGTGAAGGTAAGAGTAAAGGTGCGGGTTAGGGTTAGGGTGAGGGTTTGGGTTAAATTGAGGGTTAGGGTTATGTTGAGGTTTATATTTAGGGTGAGGGTTAGGTTTAGGGTTAGAGTTATTGTGAGGGTTTGGTTTACGGTTATGGTAAGGGTGAGGGTGAGGGTTAGGGTTAGGGTTAGGGTGAGGTTTAGGTTTAGGATTAGGGTTAGAATTAGGCTTAGGGTGAGCTTGAGGTTTATGGTTAGTTAGGTTTAGTGTTAGGGATAGGGTTTGGGTGAGGGTTATGGTGAGAGTTAGAGTTCGGGTTAGGCTTAGGCTTAGGCTTAAGCTGAGCGTGAGGGTGAGGGTTAGGGTTAGGGTTAGGGTGAGGGTTAGGGTTAGGTTTAGGGTGAGGGTTAGGATGAGGTTTAGGGTTAGGGTTAGGGTTAGGGTTAGGTTTATGTTTAGTGTTAGGGTTAGGTTTAGGATTAGGTTAGGGTTAGGGTTTGGGTTGGGGTGAGGGTGAGGGTGAGTTTAGGGTTGGGGTTAATTTTAGGGTTAGGTTTAGGTTGATGTTTAGGTTTAGGGTTACATTGAGGGTTAGGGTTAGGTTTAGGGTTATTGTTACTGTTATGTTTAGGGTTAAGTTTGCGGTGAGGGTGAAGCTGAGAGTGAGGGTTATGGTTAGTGTTAGGGTTAGGGTTAGGGTTAGGGTTAGTGTTATTGTTAGGGTTAGGGTTAGAGTTACGGTGAGGATCACAGTGAGGGTGAGGGTGAGGGTTAGGGTGAGGTTGAGGGTGAGGTTTAGGGTTAGGGTTAGGGTAAGGGTTAGGGCGCTGGTGAGATTTCGGATTAGAGTTTAGATTAGGTGGAGGGTTATGGTTAGGTTTAGTGTTAGCATTAGGGTGAGGGTGAGTGTTAGGTTGAGGTTTAGTGATAGGGTTAGGGTTAAGATTAGGGTTAGGGTGAGGGTGAGTGTGAGAGTTAGGGTTAGGCTTAGGCTTAGGCTTAGGGTTAGGCTGAGGGTGAAGGTGGGGTTGAGGATTAGGGTTAGGGTGATGGTTAGGGTTAAGGTTAGTGTTATTGTTAGTGTTAGGGTTAGATTTACAGTGAGGGTGAGGGTGCAGGTGAGGGTTAGGTTTAGGGTTATGTTGAGGTTTAGGATTGGGGTTAGACAAAGGGTTAGGGTGAGGGCTAGGTTTAGGATTAGAGTTAGGGTTAGTGCTAGTGTTAGGCTGAGTGTGAGTGAGGGGGTGAGGATTAGGGTTTGGGTTTGGGTTTGGGTTAGAGTTAGGGTTAGGTTAGGGTTATTATTAGTGTTGTGGTTAGGGTTAAGTTTGCAATGAGGGTGAGGCTGAGGGTGAGGTTTATGATTAGGGTTAATTTTAGGGTTAGTGTTATTGTTAGGGTTAGGGTTAGCGTTACGGTGAGGGTGAGGATGAGGGTGAGGGTACAGGTTAGGGTTAGGGTGAGGTTTAGATTGAGGTTAAGTGTTAGGGTTAGGTTGAGGGTGAAGTTTAGGGGCATAGTGACAGTTAGTGGGAGGGTTAGCGTGAGGGTTAGTTTTAGGGTTTGTGTTTGTCTTAGGGTGAGGTTGAGGGTTAGGTTAAGGTTTAGGGATAGGGTTAGGGTTAGGATTAGGGTTAGGGTGATGGTGAGTGTGAGGGTTAGTCTTAGGTTTAGGCTTAGGCTTAGGTTTAGGCTGAGGTTTAGGGTGAGGGTTAATGTTAGGGTGATGTTTAGGGTTATGGTTAGGGTGAGGGTTAGCATGAGGGTTAGTGTTAGGGTGATTAGGGTGAGGGTGATGGTAAGCATTAAGGTGAGGGTTAGGGTTAGGTTGAGGGTTACACCAAGGGTGAGTGTTAGGGTTAGGGTGAGGGTTAGTGTTAGGGTGAGGGTGAGGGTTAGATTTAGGGTTAGGATTATGTTGAGGGTTATGGTTAGGGTGACGGTTAGGTTTAGGGTTAGGGTTATTGTTAGGGTTAGGTTTAGGGTTAGAGTTAGGGTGAGGCTATGAGTTCGGATTAGGCTTAGGCTTAGGCCAAGCATGAGGGTGATGGTTAGGGTTAGGGTGAGGGTGAGGGTTAGGGTTAGGTTTAGGGTGAGGGTTAGGATGAGTTTTAGGGTTAGGGTTAGGCTTAGGGTTAGGGTTACGGTGAGGGTTAGGGTTAGGATTAGGGTTAGGGTTAGGGTTATTGTTATTGTTATGGTTAGAGTTAAGTTTGGGGTGAGGGTGAGGATGAGGGTGAGGGTTATGGTTAGTGTTAGGGTTGGGGTTAGGGTTAGGGTTAGTGTTATTGTTAGGGTTAGGGTTGGAGTTATGGTGAGGGTGAGGGTGAGGGTTAGAGTGAGTTTTAGGTTGAGGTTTAGGGTTAGGGTTAGGTTTAGAGTGCTGGTGAGGTTTAGGGTTAGTGTTAGGGTTAGTGGGACATTTAGGATGAGGGTTAGGTTTAGGGTTAGTGTTAGTCTTAGGGTGAGGGTTAGGTTGAGTTTTAGGGATAGGGTTAGGGTGGGATTAAGGTTAGGGTGAGGGTGAGTGTGAGGGTTAGGGTGAGGGTTAGGGTTAGGGTAAGGGTTAGGGTAAGGTTTAGGGTGAGGCTTAGAGTGAGTGTCAGAGGTTTAGGGTGAGGTTTATGGTAATGGTTAGGTTTAGGTTGAGGGTGAGGGTGAGGGTTAGGGTGAGGGTGAGGGTGAGGTTTTGTGTGAGGGTGAGGGTTAGATTTTGGGTTAGGTTTATGGTTAAGTTTAGGGTGAGGGTTACTGTAAGTGTTAGGGTTAGGATGAGGTTTAGGGTGAGGTTAAGGGTTAGGGTGAGGGTGAGGGTTAGTTTTAGGATTAGGGTAAGGTTTAGGGTGAGGGTTAGGGATAGGTTTAGGATTAGGGTGAGTGTTTTGGTTAGGGATAGGTTTAGAGTTAGGGTGAGGGTGAGGGTGAGGGTTAGCGTTTGGATTAGATTTAGGGTTAGGGTTAGGCTTAGGGTGAGTTTGAGGCTGAGAGTGAGAGTTAGGATTAATGTGAGTGTTAGGGTTAGGGTTAACGTGATGGTTAGGGTGAGGGTTAGGGTTAGGGTTAGGATGAGGGTTAGGCTTAGGGTTAGCATTAGGGTTGGGCTAAGGGTAAGGTTTAGGGTGAGGTTTAGGGTGAAGTTTAGGCTTAGGGTTAGGCTTAGGTTTAGGGTGAGGGTTAGGGTGAGGGATAGTGTTAGGTTTAGGGTTAGCATTAGGGTGAGGGTTAGGGTGTTGTTAAGGGTTAGAGTGAGGGTTAGGGTTAGGCTGAGGTTTAGGGATAGCATTAGGGTTATCGTTAGGTTGAAGGTTATGGTGTTGGTAAGGGTTAGAGTGAGGGTTAGGGTGAGGTTGAGGGTTAGGGATAGCATTAGGGTTAGGGTTAGGGTGAGGTTTAGGGTTAGGTTTAGGGATAGCGTGAGGGTTAGGATTAGGGAGAGGGTGAGGGTTAGGCTTAAGGTGAGGGTGAGGGTTAGGATTAATGTGAGAATTAGGGTTAGGGTTAGGGTTAGTGTGAGGATAAGGGTAAGGGTGAGGGTTCGGGTGAGAGTGAGGTTTAGGGTTAGCATTAGTGTTAGGGTTAGGGTGAGGTTTTGGATTAGGGTTAGGGTTAGGGTGAGGGTTAGAGTTAGGTTTAGGGTGAGGGTTAGGGTTAGGGTTAGGTTGAGGGATAGGGTAGGGTTAGGGTGAGGGGTAGGGTTCGGGTGAGGGTGAGTTTTAGGGTGTGGTTGACGCTTAGGGTTAGGGTGAGGGTTTAGGTGAGGGTGAGGGTTAGGGTGAGGGTGAGGGTTAGGGTTACGGTGAGGATTAGTATTAGTGTTAGGTTTAGGGTTATGGTGAGGGTAAGGGTTAGGATGAGGTTTAGGGTGAAGATGAGGTTTAGAGATAGCATGAAATTTAGGGTGAGGGTTACTGTGTGGGTTAGGATCCAGGTTAGGTTATGTGAGGGTGAGGGTTAGTGTTAGGTTTAGTGTTATGTTTAGGATGAAGGTAAGGTTTAGCATGAGCATTAGGGTGAGGGTGAGGGTTAGGGTTAGGTTGAGGGTTAGGGAGAGCATTAAGGTGAGGGTTAGGTTTAGGTTTAGTGTTAGGGTGAGGGTTAGGGTGAGGTTTTGTGTTAGTGTTAGCATTAGGGTTAGGGTGAGGGTTAGGGTTAGGGTAAGGGTTAGAGTGAAGTTTAGGGTGAGGGTGAGCGTTAGGGATAGCATTAGGGTTAATGGTAGGTTTAGGGTGAGGGTTAGGGTTACGCTTAGGGTTACGGTTATGGTGAGGTTTAGGGTTAGGGTTATGGTGAGGGTTAGGTGTAGGGTTAGGGTAAGGTTTAGGTTTAGAGTGAGGGTGAGAGTGAGAGTTAGGTTTAGGATTAGGCTTAGGTGTAGGGTTAGGCATAGGGTGAGGGTGAGTGTCAGAGTTAGGTTTAGTGTGAGGGTTAGGGTTATGATTATGGTTAGGGTGAAGGTGAGTGTGAGGTTGAGGATGAGTTTGAGGGTTAGGGTATGGTTGAGGGTTAGGGTTAGGCTTAAAGATAGGGTGAGGGTGAGAGTTAGGATTAGGGTTAGGATGAAGATTAGGCTGATGGTTAAGTTTAGGGTTAGGATGAGGGTTAGGGTTAGGGTTAGGCTGAGTCTGAGGGTTAGGGTTAGCATTAGGGTGAGGGTGAGGGTGAGGGTAAAGTTTAGGTTTAGGGTTAGGGTTAGGATTAGGGTGAGGGTGAGGTTTAGGGTTAGAGTCAGGTGTACGGTTAGGTTTACTGTGAGTGTTAGGGTTAGGTTTAGTGCTACATTTAGGGTTATGGTGAGGGCAAGTGTGAGGGTGAGGTTTAGGGTTAGGGTTAGGCTTAGGTTTCGGCTGAGGGTTAGGGTGAGGGTTAAGGTTAGTTTAAGGATTAGTGTTAAGATTAGAGTTAGGGTGAGGGTTACGTTTAGGGTTAGGTTAGTGTTAGGATGAGGATTAGTGTTAGGATTAGGGTGAGGGTGAGGGTGAGGGTTAGGTTTAGTGTTAGGGTGAGGTTTAGGTTTTGGGTTAGGGTTAGGGTGAGGGTTAGGATGAGGGTTAGGGTTATGATGAGGATGAGGGTTAGGGTTAGGGTGTGGGTTAGGGGTAGGATGAGGGTTAGGGTGAGGGTGAGGATTAGGATGAGGGTTAGGGTTACAATTATTGTTAGTGTTATGTTTATGTTTATGTTGGCAGTGAGGGTGAGACTGAGGGTCAGGTTAGGGATAGGATTAGTGTTAGGGTTAGGTTTAGGGTTAGGATTAGTGTTATTGTTAGGGTTAGGGTTAGACTTACCGTGAGGTTGTGGGTGAGGGTACAGTTGAGGTAAGGGTTATGGTTAGGGTGAGGTGATGGTTAGGGTTAGGGTGAGTGTGAGGTTTAGGGTTAGAATTAGGGTTAGGGGGAGGGTAAGGTTAGGGTTAGTGTTAGGGTTAGGGATAGGGTGAGGGTTAGGTTGAGGTTAAGGTTTATGGTTAGGGTTAAGGTTAGGATTAGGGTTAGGGTGACAGTGAGTGTGAGGTTTAGGTTTAGGGTTGGGCTTAGGCTTAGGCTTAGGCTGAGGGTGAGTTTGGGTGTGAGGATTAGGGTTTGGGTGATGTTTAGGGTTTGGGTTAGGTTGAGGGTTAGGATGAGGGTTAGTGTTAGGATTAGGGTTAGGGTGAGGGCTAGGGTGATGTTGAGGGTTAGGTTTAGGTTTAAGCTTAGGCTTATTGTTAGTCTGAGGGTGAGGGTGAGGGTGAGGGTTAGGGTTAGGGTGATGGGTAGGGTTAAGTTTAGGGTGAGGTTTAGGATGAGGGTTAGGGTTAGGTTTAGGCTGAGTGTTACGGTGAAGGTGATGGTAAGTGTAAAGGTGAAGTTTAGGCTGTGGGTGAGGGTTAAGATAAGGGTAAGTGTTAGGGTTAGGGTTTGGGTTAGGGTAAGGGTTACTATTAGAATTAGGGTTAGGGTGAAGGCTAGAGTGAGGGTGAGGTTTAGAGTAAGGGTGAGGTTTAGAGTTAGGTTGAGGGTTAAGATTAATGTGAAGGTTAATGTTAGGGTTAGGGTTAGTGTAAGGGTGAGGGTAACTTTTAGGGAGAGCGTTAGGGTTAGGTTGAGTATTATGGTTAGGGTTAGTTTTAGAGTTAGGTTTAGGGTTATTGTTAAGGTTTGGGTTAGGGTTACTCTTACAGTGAATGTGAGGGTTAGGGTTAGAGTTAGGGTTAGTATTAGGGTTAGGGTGATGGTGAGTGTGTGGTTTAGGGTTAAGTATAGGTTTAGGCTTAGGGTTGGCTAAGGGTGAGTTTGATGGTGAGGGTTAGGGTTAGGGTAAGTGTTAGAGTTAGGGTTAGGTTGAGGGAGAGTGTGTGGCTTAGGATTAGATTTAGGGTTAGGCTAAGGGTAAGGTTAAGGGTGAATGCTAGGGTTAGGGTGGGGGTTAGGTTCAAGGTTACGGGGAGGGTTAGGATGAGGGTTAAGGTTAGGATTAGGTTTAGTGTGAGGGCTAAGGTGAGGGTGATGTTTAGTGTTAGGGTAAGGGGGAGGGGGAGGGGGAGATTCAGCGTTACAGTTATGGTTAGGGTGAGGGATAGGGTTAGGTTTAGGGTTAGGGTTAGTGTTAGGGTTAGGGTTAGGGTGAGGGTTAAGGTTAGGGTGAGGGTTATGTTTAGGGTTAGGATTAGGATTAGGGTTAGGGTGAGGGTGAGTTTGAGGGTTAGGGTTAGTGTTAGGGTTAGGCTTAGGGATAGGCTGAGGGGGAGGGGGAGGGTGAGTGTTAGGGTGAGGGTGAGGGAGAGGTTTAGGGTTATAGTTAATGTTAAGGTGAGGATTAGGGTTAGGGTGAGCTTGAGGGTGAGTCTTAGATTGAGGATTAGTGTTAGGGTTAGTGTGAGGTTTAGGGTGAGGATGAGGGTTACGGTTAGGGTGAGGGGTAGGTTGAAGTTAAGGATTAGGGTTAGGGTTAGGGTGAGGTTTAGGTTTAGGGTGATGGTTAGCGTTAGTGTTAGGGTTAGGGTTAGGATGAGGGTTAGGTTGAGGGTTATTGTTAAGTATAGGTTTAGGTTTAGGATTAGGGTTTGTGTGAGGGTGAGTGTGAGGGTTATGGTTAGGTTTAGGGTTAAGCTTAGGGTTAGGCTGAGGGTGAAGGTGAGGGTTAGGGTTAGAGTGAGGGTTAGGGTTAGGTTTAGGGTAAGGGTTAGAATGAGGGTTAGGTTTAGGATTAGGTTTAGCATGAGGGCTAGCATGCTGATGAGGGTTAGGGTTAGGGTTAGGGTGAGGTTTAGGTTTTGGGTTAGGTTGAGAGTTAAGATTAGGGCTAGGTTTAGGGTGAGGATTAGGGTTAGGGTGAGGGTTAACATGAGGTTTAGGGTTAGAATTAGGGTTAGGATGAGGTCAAGGGTGAGGGTGAGGTTTAATTTTAGGGTTATGGTGAGGTTTAGGTTTTGGGTTAGGTTTAGGGTTAGGGTGAGGGTTAGGGTTAGAGTTATGGTGAGGGTCAGGGTTAAGGTTTGGTTGAGGGTTAGAATTAGTTTTAGGGTTAGGGTGAGGGTTAGGGTTAGGATTAGGGTGAAGGTTATGATGAGGTTTAGGGTTACAATTTGGATTATGGTGAGGGCTATGGTGAGGGGGAGTGTTAGGGTTAGGGTTAGGGTGAGCTTTAGGGTTAGGGTTAGGGGTAGGGTTAGGGTGAGATTTAGGGTTCAGGTTATGGTGCGGGTGAGGGTTAAGTTGGGGGTGAGGTTTAGGGTGTGGACTAAGGTGAAGGTGAGGGTTAGGTTTAGGGTTAGCGTTAGGGTGACGGTTAGGTTGAGGTTGAGGTATAGGGTTAGGGTTAGGGTTAGGGTTAGGATTAGGATTAGGGTGAGGGTTAGTGTGAGGATTAGGGTTAGGTTTAGGCTTAGGGTTAGGCTGAGGGTGAGGGTGAGGTTGGGGATGAGGATTAGGTTTAGAGTGATATTTCCGGTTATGGTTAGGTTGAGAGTTAGCATGAAGCTTAGGGTTAGGATTAGGTTTAGGTTTGAGGGCTAGGATGAGTGTGAAGTTTAGGGTTAGGTTTAGGATTAGGGTTAGGCTGAGGCTGAAGGTGAGGGTGAGCATTAGGTTTAGGGTGATGGTTAGGATTACGGTTAGGGTGAGGGTAAGGATGTGGGTTAGGATTAGGGTGAGGGTTAGAATGAGTGTGACAGTAAGAGTAAAGGTGAGGGTTAGGCTGAGTGTGAGGGTTATGTTAAGGGTGAGTGTTCGGATTAGGGTTAGGGTGAGGGTTAGGGTTAGACTGAGGGTTAGTGTTAGGTTTAGTGTGAGGTTTAGGGTGAGGATGAGGGTTAGGGTTTGGGTGAGGGCCAGGGTGAAGTTGAGGGTTAGGGTTAGGGTTGCTGTTAGGGTTAGGGTTAGTGTGAGGTTTAGTATGGGGGTGAGGCTTAGTGTTAGGGTTAGGATTAGGCTTAGGGTTAAGGTGAGGGTGAGTGTGAGGGTTATGGTTAGGGTGAGTGTTAAGTTTAGGGTTAGAGTGAGGGTTGGGTTGAGGGTTAGTCTTTGGCTTAGGGTTTGAGTATTGGCTACGGTGAGGGTGAGGGTTAGGGTTAGGGTTATGGTGAGGTTTTGGGTTAGTGTTAGTGTTAGGGTTGGTGTTAGGGTTAGGCTTAATGTTAGTCAGAGGGGGAGGGGGAGGGGGAGGGTTAGATTTAGGGTGAGGGTGAGGTTTAGAATTAGAGTTAGCATTAGAGTGAGAGTTAGGGTTAGGTTTAGTATTATGGTTAGGGTTAGGGTGAGGGTGAGTGTGAGGGTCAGGATTAGTCTTAGGCTTAGGCTTAGGCTTAGGCCAAGCGAAAGGGTGAGGGTGAGGGTTAGGGTTAGAGTTAGGGTTTTAGGGTTAGGGTTATGCTTACGATGAGGCAGAGGTTTAAGGTTAGAGTTAGGGTTATTGGAAGGGTTAGGGCGAGGGTTAGGGTTAGGGTTATTGTTAGTCTTATGGTGAGGGTGAGGGTTAGGTTGAGGTTTAGGGAAAGGCTTAGTGTTAGGATTAGTGTTAGGGTGAGGGTAAGTGTGAGGGTTAGGGTTAGGATTAGGCTTAGGCGTAGGGTTAGGCTGAGGTTGAAGGTAGGTGTAAGGGTTAGGGTTATGGTGAGGGTGAGGATTAGGTTTAGGGTGAGGGTTAGGATTTGGGTTATGGTTAAGGTGAGGGTGAGGGTTATGGTTAGGGTGAGGTTTAGGGTTAGGATTAGGGTTAGGGTGAGGTTGAGAGTTAGGATCAGGGTTATGGTTATTGTTAGTGTTATGGTTAAGTTTACCTTTGCAGTGATGGTGAGGCTGAGGGTTAGGGTTAGGGTTAGGATTAGGGTTAGGTTTAGATTTAGGGTTAGGATTAGTGTTATTGTTATGGTTAGATTTAGAGTTATGGTGAGGGTGAGGGTGAGGGTTAGGTTTAGGGTTAGGGTGAGGTTTAGGGTTAGGGTGAGGATTAGGGTTAGTGTGAGGGTGAGGTTTAGGGTTAGGGGGAGGGTTAGGGGGAGGGTTAGGGTTAGGGGGAGTGTTAGGTTGAGGTTTAGGTTTAGGGTTAGTGTTAGGTTTAGGATTAGGGTTAGGGTGAGGGTGAGTGTGAAGGTTAGGGTTAGGCTTAGGCTCAGGGTTAGGCTGAGGGTGATGGTGGGGGTGAGGATAAGGGTTTGGGTGATCGTTAGGGTTAGGATGAGGGTGGGGGTTAGGATGAGGGTTAGGGTTAGAATTACGGTTAGGGTGAGGGGTAGGTTGAGTGTGAGGGTTAGGGTTAGGCTTAGGCTTAGGCTTAGGGTTAGGCTGAGGGTGAGGTTGAGGGTGAGGGTTAGGTTTAGGGAGATGTTTAGGGTGATGGTTAGGTTGAAGTTTAGCCTGAGGTTTAGGGATAGGGTGAGGGTTAGGGTGAGGGTGATGGTAAGGGTAAAGTTGAGGGTTAGGCTAACTGTGAGGGTTAAATTAAGGTTGAGGGTTAGGGTTAGGTTAAGGGTGAGGGTTAGATGTTAGGTTGAGGGTGAGGGTTAGATTGAGGATGAGGGTTAGGTTTAGGGTGAGGGAACGGGTTAGAATTAGGTTTAGGGTGAGGGCTAGGGTGAGAGTGAGGGTTAGGGTTAGGGTTAGGGTGAGGTTAAGTGTTCGGGTAAGGGTTAGGGTTAGTGTTAGAGTTATTGTTATTGTTAGGTTTAGGTTTACGTTTAGAGTGAGGGTGAGGGTGAGGTTTAGGGTTACAGTTAGGCTTAGTCTGAGGGTTAGTGTGAGGGTTAGGTTTAGGGATAGGGTTAGGTTTAGGATTAGGTTTCGGTTGAGAGTGAGTGTGAGTGTTAGGGTTAGGGCTAGGCTTAGGTTTAGGGTTAGGGTTTGGTTTAGTGTGAGGGTGAGGTTTGGGTTTAGAGTTAGTGTTAGTGTTAGGGTTAGGGTTAGAGTTATGGTTAGGGTTAGGTTTAGGTTTAGGCTTAGGCTTAGGTTTAGGCTGATGGTGAGGGTGGAGATGAGGATTAGGTTTAAAGAGATGGTGAGTGTTATAGTTACCTTGAGGGTTAGGATGAGGGTTAGGGTTAGTATTAGGGTTAGTCTGAGGCGGAGGTTGAGGGTGAGGTTTAGGGTTAAGGTGATGGTTAGGGTTACGTTTAGGGTGAGAGTAAGGATGAGGGTGAGGGTTAGGTTTAGGGTGAGGGTGACAGTAAGTGTAACGGTGAGGGTTAATGTTAGGGTGAGGTTTACGGTAAGGGTGAGGATTAGGTTTAGGGTGAGGGTTAGGGTGAGGGTTAGGGTTAGGGTTAGGTTGACGGTGAGGGTTAGATTGAGGGTTAGGTTTATGTTGAGGGTTATGGTTAGGGTGAGGGTTAAGTTTAGGGTTAGGGTTATTGTCACGGTTATGTTTAGGGTTACGGTTACGGTGAGAGTGAGGGTGAGGGTTCGGGTTAGGGTTCGGGTGAGGTTTAGGTTTAAGGTTAGGGTTAGAGTTAGGCTTAGTGTGAGGGTGAGGTTTAGGGTTAGAGTTAGGGTTGGTGTTAGGTTTAGGGTTAGGGTGAGGGTTAGGGTGAGGGTTAGAGTTCAGTAATGCTTAGGCTTAGGCTTAGGCCGAGCTTGAGGGTGAGGGAAAGGGTTAGGTTGAGGTTTAAGGATAGGGTTAGGGTTAGGATTAGGGTTAGGGTGAGGGTGAAAGTTAGGGTAAGGGTTAGGCTTAGGCTCTGGGTAACCTTAGGGTCAGGGTGGGTGTGAGGATTAGGATTAGAGTTATGGTTAGGGTTAGGGTTAGTGTTATTGTTATGGTTAGGGTTAGAGTTATGGTGAGGGTGAGGGTGTGGGTGAGGGTTAGGGTTAGGGTTAGGGTGAGGTTTAGGATTAGGGTTAGAGATAGGGTTAGGGTGAGGGTGAGCTTTAGGGTTAGAGTTAGCGTTAGTGTTAGGGTTAGGCTTAGGTTTAGGCTTATGGTTAGGCTGAGGGTGAGGGTGGGGATGAGAATAAGGGTTACGATTAGGGTTAGGGTGAGGTTTAGGGTTAGGGTGAGGGTTAGGTTTAGGGTTAGTGTTAGCCTTAGGGTGAATGTGAGGGTTAGGTTGAGGTTTAGGGATAGAGTTAGGGTTAGGATTAGGGTTAGGGTGACTGTGAATGTGAGGGTTAGGGTTAGGGTTTGGCTTAGGCTTAGGGTTAGGATTAGGGTGAGGGTTAGGGTGAGGGTGAGGGTGAGAGTTAAGGTTAGGGTTAAGGTGAAGTTTAGGGTTAGAATACGTGTGAGTGTTGGTGTTAGGGGTTGGGTTAGGGTTAGGGTTAGTGTTAGGGATAGGGGGAGGGTTAGGGTTAAGGTTAGGGTGAGGCTTAGTCTTAGGGTTAGGGTTAGGGTGAGGGTTAGTTTGAGGTTCAGGTTTAGGGTTAGGATTAGTTTTAGGAATAGATTTAGGCTGATGGTGAGGTTGAGGGTGAGGGTTAGTGTTAGGGTGATGGTTAGGGTTAGTGTTAGAGTGAGGTTTAGGATGATGCTTAGGGTTAGGATTAGGATTAGGGTGAGGGCTAGGGTGAGGGTGAGTGTGAGGGTTAGGTTTAGGGTGGTGGTTAGGGTTAAGGTTAGCTTGAAAGTTAGGATGAGGTTTAGGGATTGGGTGAGGGTTAGTTTGAGGGTGATGATAAGATTAAATTTGAGGGTTAGGCTGAGGTTGAGGGTTAAGATAAGGGTGAGGGTTACAGTTAGGGTGAGGGTTAGGGCAAGGTTGTGGGTTACGGATTATGGTGAGGCTGAGGGTTAGATTGCGGATTAGGGTTAGGGTTAGTGTGAGGTTGAGGTTGAGGATGAGTGTTAGGGTTATGTGAGGGTAAGGGTTAGAATTAGTTTTAGGGTGAGATTTAGGGTGAGGTTGAGGGTTAGGTTTAGTGTTAGGGTTAGGCTGAGGTTTAGGCTTAGGGTGAGGTTTAGGGTCAGTGTGAGGGTTAGTGTTAGGCTTAGGGCTAGTGTTAGGGTGAGAGTAAGTTTTAGGGTGAGGGTTAGGGTTTCGGTGAGATTTATAGTTAGGGTGCGGGTTAGGGTTAGGTTTAGGTTGAGGTTCAGGGTTAGGATTAGGGTTAGAGTTAGGGTTAGGGTGAGGGTGAGGTTTAGGGTTAGATTTAGGCTTAGGGTGAGAGTTACAGTTAGGGTTCGGTTTAGGGTTAGTGTTAGGTTAGGGTTAGGGTGAGGGTTAGTATGAGTGTTAACGTTAGAGTTAGGGTTAGGGTTAGGATTAGGGTAAGGTTGAGGGTGAGTTGTGGGTTAGGGTTAGGTTTAGGGTTAGGCTTAGTGTTAGGCTGAGGGTGAGGTTGAGGGTGAGGTTTAGGGTTAGGGTGAGCGTTAGGATTAGGGTTAGGTTGAGGGTTAGGATGAGGGTTAGGGTTAGGATTAGTGTTAGGGTGGGGGCTAGCATGAGGGTGAGGTTTAGGGTTAGGGTTAGGGTGAGCTTTAGGGTTAGGATTAGGGTGAGGGTGAGGTTTAGTGTTAGAGTTAGTGTTAGGGTGATGGTTAGGGTTAGGGTTAGTGTTAGGGTTAGGGATAGGGTGAGTGTTAGGGTTAGGATTAGGGTTATGGTTATGGTTAGGATTAGGATTAGTGTTAGGGTGAGGGTGAGTGTGAGGATTACGGTTAGGCTTAGGGTTAGGCTGAGGGCGAGTGTGAGGATGAGAGTTAGGGTTAGGCTGAATGTTATGTTTACGTTTAGTGTTAGTGTTACTGTGAGGGTTAGTGTTATGGTGAGGGTGTGGGTGAGGGTTAGAGTTAGGGTGATGCTTAGGTTTATGGTCAGGGTGAGGGTTAGGATGAGGGTTAGGGTTAGTGTGAGGGTTAGCGTGAGGGTGATAGTAAGTGTAAAGTTGAGGGTTAGGCTGAGAATGAGGATTACTGTAAATGTGAGGGTTAGGGTTAGAGTGAGGGTTAGAGTTAGGGTTAGGGTGAGGTTGTGGTTTAGATTGAGGATAAGTTTTAGGGTTAGTTTGAGGTTTAGGGTGAGGATGATAGTTAAGGTTGGGTTACTGCTAGGGTGGGGGTGAGGTTTAGGTTTAGGTTTAGGGTGAGTGTTAGGGTTAGGGTGAGTGTTAGGGTTAGGTGAGTGTTAGGGTTAGTGTGAGGTTTAGTGTTAGGGTTAGGGTTAGTGTTAGGTTTTGGGTAAGTTTTAGGGTGAGGGTTATGTTTAGGGTGAGGATTAGGGTTAGGGTTAAGGTGAGGGTGAGGGTTAGACTGAGTATTAGTATTAGGGTTAGTGTGAGGTTTAGAGTGAGGATGAGGGGTAGGGTTAGGATGAGGGCTAGGGTGAGGGTGAGGGTTAGGGATAGGGTTAGGTTGAGGTTTAGGGTTAAGTGTGAGGGTTAGCGTTAGGATTAGGGTTAGTTTTAGGGTGAGGGTAAGTATTAGGGTGAGGGTTAGGGTTAGGGTGAGAGTTATAGTTAGGGTAAGGATTAGTATTTGGGTTAGTGTTATTTTTAGGTTTAGGGTTAGGTTTATGGTTACAGTGAGGGAGAGGGGGAGGGTTAGGGTTAGGGTTAGCGTGAGGGTTAGGTGGTTTAGCGTTGGGGTTAGGTTTAGGATTAGGGTTTTGGTGAGGGTGAGGGTGAGGGTTAGGGTTAGGCTGAGGCTTAAGCTTAGGGTTAGGCTGAGGGTGAGTGTCGGGATGAGGATTAGGTTTAGGGTGATGGTTAGGGTTAGGTTACGATTAGGTTTAGGGTTAGGATTAGGTTTAGGGTGAGGGCTAGGGTGAGGGTGAGGGTTAGGTTTAGGGTTAGGGTGAGTGTTAGGGTTAGAGTGAGTGTTAGGGTTAGTGTGAGGGTTAGTGTTAGTGTGAGGGTTAGTGTTAGGTTTAGCGTTAGTGTTAGGGTGAGGGTAAGTGTTAGGGTGAGAGTTAGGGTTAGGGTGAGGCTTATGGTTAGAATGAGGGTTAGAGTTAGGGTTAGGGTTATTGTTTGGGTTAGGGTTAGGCTTAGGATAAGGGTTAGGATTAGGATTAGGGTTAGGGTGAGGGCTAGGGTGATGGTGAAGGTTAGGGTTAGGGATAGGCTTAGGCTTAGGTTAGGGCTGAGGCTGAGGTTGAGTTTGAGTGTTAGAGTTAGCGTGATGGTTAGGTTATGGTTAGGCTGAGGGTTAGGATGAGGGTTAAGTTTAGGGTTAGGGATAGGGTGAGGGTGACAGTAAGGTTAAAATTGAGGGTTAGGTTTAGGGTGAGTGTTAGGGTGAGGATTAGTGTTAGGGTTAGGGTGAAGGTTAGATTGAGTATTCGTGTTAGGGTTAGTGTGAGGTTTAGGGTGAGCATGAGGGGTAGCGTTAGGGTGAGGGCTAGGGTTAGGGTGAGGACTAGGGATAGGGTTAGTTGGAGGTTTAAGGTTAAGTTGATGGTTAGGGTTAGTGTGAGGGTTAGTGTTAGGATTACGGTTCGTTTTTGGGTGAGGGTAAGCGTTAGGGTGAGGGTGAGTCTTAGGGTGAGAGTTATGTTTAGGGTTAGGATTAGTATTAGGATTAGGGTTATTTTAGGATTAGTGTTAGGGTTATGGTTACGGTCAGGGTGAGGGTTAAGGTTAGGGTTAGGTTGAGGTTTAGGTTTAGTGTTATGGTTAGAGTTAGGGTTAGGTTGAGGGTGAGGTTTAGCTTTAGATTTAGGGTTAGAGGAGGGTTAGGGTGAGGGTTAGGTTTAGGGTTAGGGTTAGTGTTAGGATTAGGGTTAGGGTGAGGGTGAGTGTGAGGGTTAGGTTTAGGGTTAGGCTTACGCATAGGGTTAGGCTGAGGGTGAGGCTGAAGGTGAGGGTTAGAGTTAGGGTGAGGGTTAGGGTTAGGGGTAGGTTGAGGTTTAGGATGAGGTTTAGAGTTAGGATTAGGGTTAGGATGAGGGCAAGGGTGAGGGTGAGGTTTAGAGTTAGCATTAGGGCGAGGATTAGGATTAGGCTTAGGTTTAGGGTAAGGGTGATGTTTAGTATGAGGGTGAGTGTTAGGATTAGGGTTAGGGTTATTGTTAGAGTTATGGTTAAAGTTAAGTTCACAGTGAGGGTGAGGCTGAGGCTGAGATTTAGGGTTAGGGTAAGGGTGAGGGTTAGGTTTAGGGTTAGGGTTAGGGTTAGGGTTAGTGTGAGGCTTGGGTTAGGTTTAGGGTTATGGTGAGGGTGAGCATTAGGGTTAGGGTTAGGGTTACGGTTATTGTTAGGGTTAGGGTTAGATTTACGGTGAGGTTGAGGGTGAGGGTGAGGTGGAGGGTTAGGGTTAGATTTAGGGTGAGTGTGAGGTTTTGGTTTAGAGTTAGGTTTAGGGCGAGGGTAAGGGTGAGGGTTAGGGATAAGGTTAGTGTTAGGTTTAGGTTTCGGGTGAGGGTTAGGTTGAGGTTTAGGGTTAGGGTTAGGGTTAGGTTGAGGATTAGGGTTACGTTGAGGATGAGTGTGATGGTTAGGGTTTGGGGTATTCTTAGACTTAGGGTTAGGCTGAGAGTGAGGGTTGGGATGAGGATTAGGTTTAGGGTGATGGTTAGGGTTAGGGTTATGTTTAGGGTTAGGATTAGGGTTAGGGTTAGGATTAGGTTTAGGTTGAGAGTGAGGGTTAGGGTTAGGTTTAGGCTTAGGGTTAGGGTTAGGCTGAGGCTCTGGGTGTGGGTGAGGGTTAGGGTTAGGGTGATGCTTAGGGTTACGGTTGGGGTGAAGTTTAGGATGAGGCTGTTGGTGAGGGTGAGGGTAAGGGTTAGGGTGATGCTTAGGGTTACAGTCCGGGTGAAGGTTAGGATGAGGGTTAGGGTTAGGGTGAGTGTTAGTGTGAGGGTTAAGGTAAGGGAAAAGTTGAAGTTTAGGCTGAGAGTGAGGATTACAGTAAGGGTGAGGGTTAGGGTAAGGTTGGGGGTTAGGATTAGGGTTAGGGTGAGGGTGAAGTTAAGATTGAGGATTAGTTTTAGGGTTTGTGTGAGGTTTAGAGTGAGGATGAGAGTTAGGGTTAGGGTGAGGGCTAGTGTGAGGGTGAGGGTGAGGGTTAGGGTGAGGGTGAGGTTTAGGGTTAGGGTGACAATTAGGATTAGTTTGAGGATTATTGTTATTGTTAGGGTTAGTGTTAAGGTGAGGGTAAGTGTTAGGGTGAGGGTTAGAGTTAGGTGAGGGTTATGGTTACAATGAGGGTTAGGGTTAGGTTTAGGGTTATTGTTAGGTTTAGGGTTAGGGTTACAGTTATGGTGAGGGTGAGGTTTAGGGTTAGGTTTAGGGTGAGGTTTATGTTTAGGGATAGGGTTACAGTTAGGGTTAGGGTGAGGGTTAGGGTTAGGGTTAGGGTTAGGGTTATGGTTAGGGTGAGGGTTAGGGTTAGGGTTAGGGGCACGATTAGGTTTAGGGTTAGGATGAGGTTTAGGGTTAGGGTTAGGGTTTGGGTGAAGGTGAGGGTGAGATTTAGTGTTAGAGTTAGGGTTAAGGTGAGAGTTAGTGTGAGGGTTAGGGTTAGTGTTAGTTTTAGGTTTAGGATGAGGGTGAGGTTTAGGGTTAAGGTTAGGATTAGGATTAGGGTTAGTGTTAGGGTGAGTGTTAGTGTTAGACTTAGGGTTAGGGTTAGGCTAAGGTTTAAGCTGAGGGTGAGTGTAAGGGTGAGGATTAGGTTTAGGGTGGGGGTTAGGGTTATCTTTAGGGTGAGAGTTAGGGTTCGGGTTAAGTTTAGGGTTTGGGTGAGGGTTAGGGTTCAGGTTACAGTGATGGTGAGTGTTAGGGTTAGGTTGAGGGTTAGTGTTAGGATTAGGGTTAGGGTTAGGGTTAGTGTTAGGATGAGGATTAGGGTTAGGATTAGCGTTAGGGTGAGGGCTAGGGTGAGGGTGAGGGTTAGGGTTAGCGTTAGGGTGAGGTTTAGGGTGAGGGTTAGGGTGAGGGTGAGGGTTAGGATGAGGGTTACGGTTATGGTGAGTGTGAGGGTTAGAGTTTCCGTGAGGGTTAGGGTTAGAATGAGGGTTAGGGTTAGTGTGATGTTTAGGATTAGGGTTAGTGTTAGGATTATTGTTAGTGTTAAGGTTATGGTTACATTGGCAGTGAGGGTGAGGCTGAGTGTGAGGGTTAGGGATAGGATTAGTGTTAGGGTTAGGTTTAGGTTTAATTTTAATGTTATTGTTAGCTTTAGGGTTAGAGTTACGGACAGGGTGAGCGTGAGGGTAAGGTTGGGGTTTAGGGTTAGGGTTAGGGTGAGGTTTAGGGATAGGATTAGGATTAGGTTTAGGGTGAATGTGAGGTTTAGGGTTAGAGTTAGGGTTAGGGGGAGGGTTAGGTTGATGGTTAGGGTTAGGGTTAGTGTTAGGTTAGGTTTAGGGTTAGGGTTACTGGGACGCTTAGGGTTAGAGTTAGGGTTAGGGTTAGCATTAGAGTTTCGCTGAGGGTGAGTCTGTGGGTTAGTGTTAGGTTTAGGGTTATGCTTAGGCTTAGGCTGAGGGTGAGGTTGAGGGTGAGGGTTAGGGTTATTGTGAGTGTAAGGATTAGGGTTAGGGTGAGGGTTATGATGAGGGTTAGGGTTACGATTAGGGTTAGGGTGAGGGCTAGCGTGAGGGTGAGGATTAGGGTTAGGGTTAGGGTAAGCTTTAGGGTTAGGGTTAGGGTCAGGGTGAGGTTTAGTGTTAGAGTTAGTGTAAGGGTGAGAGTTAGGGTTAGGGTTAGTGTTAGGGTTAGGGTTAGGGTGAGTGTTAGTGTTAGGGTGAGGGTTAGGTTCTGGGTTAGGATTAGGATTAGGGTTAGTGTGAGGCTGAGTATGAGGGTTAGGGTTAGTCCTAGGGTTAGGCTGAGGGTGAGGGTGAGAGTTAGGGTTAGGGTGTGGGTGAGGGTTAGTTTTAGGGTGATGCTTAGGGTTACGGTCAGGGTGAGGATTAGGATGAGGGTTAGGGTTAGTGTGAGGGTTAGGGTGAGGATGACAGTATGAGTAAAGTTGAGGGTTAGGCTGAGAATGAGGATTACGGTAAATGTGAGGGTTAGGGTTAGGGTGAAGGTTACAGTTAGGGTTAGGGTGAGCTTGTGGTTTAGCTTAAGGATTAGTTTTAGGGTTAGTGTGAGGTTTAGGGTGAGGATGATAGTTAGGGTTAGGGTGAGGGCTAGGGTGAGGGTGAGGGTTAGGGTTAGGGTTAGGGTGAGTGTTAGGGTTAGGGTGATGGTTAGGTTTAGTGTGAGCGTTAGTGTTAGTGTTAGCGTTAGTGTTAGGGTGAGGGTAAGTGTTAGGGTGAGGGTTAGGGTTAGGGTGAGGCTTATGGTTAGAATGAGGGTTAGGGTTAGGGTTAGGGCTATTTTTTGGGTTAGGGTTAAGATTAGGCTGAGGGTTAGGGTTAGGATTAGGGTTAGGGTGAGGGCTAGGGTGAGGGTGAGGTTTAGGGTTAGGGTTAGGCTTAGGCTTAGGTTTAGGCTGAGGCTGAGGGTTAGGGTGAGCGTTAAGGTTAGGGTGATGCTTAGGTTTACAGTCCGGGTGAGGGTTAGGATGAGGGATAGGGTTATGGTGAGTGTTAGGGTGAGGTTGACAATAAGGCTAAATGTGAAGGTTAGGCTGGGGTTTGGGTGAGGTTTAGGGTTCAGGTTACAGTGATGGAGAGGGTTAGGGTTAGGTTGAGGGTTAGGGTTAGGATTAGGGTTAGGGTGAGGGTTAGGGTTAGGGTTAGGGTTAGTGTTAGGATGAGGATTAGGGTTAGGATTAGGGTTAGGGTGAGGGCTAGGGTGAGGGTGAGGTTTAGGGTTAGGGTTAGACTTCGGTTTAAGTTGAATCTGAGGGTGAGTTTGAAGGTTAGGGTTAGCATGATGGTTAGGGTTATGGTTATTCTGAGGATTCGGATGAGGGTTAGGTTTAGGGTGAGGGTTATAGTGAGGGTGACAGTAAGGGTAAATGTGAGTGTTAGGGTTAGGGTGAGTGTTAGGGTGAGGATAAGAGTTAGGGTTAGGGTGAGGGTGAGGGTTAGATTGAGTATTAGTCTTAGGATTAGTGTGAGGTTTAGGGTGAGGGTTAGGGGTAGCGTTAGGGTGAGGGCTGGGGTGAGGGTGAGGGTGAGGGATAGGGTTAGGTTGAGGTTTAGGGTTAAGGTGATGGTTAAGGTTAGTGTGAGGATTAGTGTTAGCATTAGGGTTAGTTTTAGGTTGAGGGTAAGTGTTAGGATGAGGGTTAGGGTTAGGGTGAGAGTTATGGTTTCTGTTAGGATTAGTGTTAGGGTTAGTGTTATTTTTAAGGTTAGGGTTTGGCGTATTGTTACAGTGAAGTTGAGGGTCAGGATCAGGGTTACGGTTAGGCTGAGGTTTAGGTTTAGGGTTATGGTTAGAGTTAGTTTTAGGTTGAGGGTGAGGTTTAGGTTTAGAGTTAGGGTTAGGGGGAGGTTTAGGGTTAGGGTTAGTGTTAGGTTTAGGTTTAGGGTGAGGGTTAGGGTTACGGTGAGGGTTAGGGGGAGGGTTAGGGTTAGGGTTAGTGTTAGTGTTAGGATTAGGGTTAGGGTGAGTGTGGCGGTTAGGGTTAGGCATAGGCTTAGGGTTAGGCTGAGGGGGAGGGTTAGGGTTAGGGTGAGGGTTAGGGTTAGGGTTAGGGTGAGGGTTAGGATGAGGTTTAGGATTAGGATTAGGGTTAGGTTGAGGGAAAGGGTGAGGGTGAGTTGTAGAGTTGGTATTATGGCGAGGTTTATGTTTAGGGTTAGGGTTAGGGTTAGGGTGAGGGTTAGGTTTAGGGCTACTTTGAGGGAGAGGGTTTAGGGTTAGGATTGGGGATAGGGTTAGGATTAGGGTTAGGGTGAGCGCTAGGGTTAGTGTTAGGGTTATGGTTAGGGTTAGGGTTAGGGTTAGGCTGAGGCTGTGTGTGAGGGTGAGGGTTAGGGTTAGGGTGATGCTTAGGGTTACAGTCAGGGTGAGGGTTAGGTTTAGGGTGAGTGTTAGGTTGAGGTTTACGGTAAGGGTAAAAGTTAAGGTTAGGCTGAGAGTGAGGATTACGGTAACTGTCAGGGTTAGGTTTAGGTTGAGGGTTAGTGTTCTGGTTAGGGTGAGGGTGAGGTTAAGATTGAGGATTAGTTTTAGTGTTAGTCTAAGGTTTAGGGTGAAGGTGAGGGTTCGGGTTAGGGTGAGGGCTAGGATGAGGGTGAGGGTCAGTGTTAGGTTGAGGTTTAGGTTTAGGGTGACGATTAGGGTTATTGTTAGGATTAGTGTTAGGGTTAGGGTTAGTGTTACGGTGAGGGTAAGTGTTAGGGTGAGGGTTAGCTTTAGGGTGAGTGTTATGGTTAGAATGATGATTAGGGTTAGGTTTAGGGTTATTGTTGGGGTTAGGGTTAGGGTTACAGTTACGGTGAGGGTGAGGGTTAGGGTTAGGTTGAGGGTGAGGTTTATGTTTAGGGTTAATGTTAGAGTTAGGGTTAGTGTGAGGGTGCGGTTTAGGGTTAGAATTAGTGTTATTGTTAGTGTTAGGGTTAGGGTGAGGGTTAGTGTGAGGATTAGAGTTAGGCTTAAGCTTAGGTTTAGGCTTAGGCTTAGGCCGAGTGTGAGGGTGAGGGTTAGGGTTAGGGTTAGGGTCAGGGTTAAGGTGAGGTTTAGGGTTAGGTTGAGCGCTAGGTTGATGGTTAGTGTGAGGTTTAGGGTTAGGGTTAGGGTTATGGTGAGGGTGAGTGTTAGGTTTAGGGTTAGGTTTAGTGTAATTGTTAGGGTTAGGGTTAGAGTTACGGTGAGGGTGAGGGTGAGGGTGAGGATCCGGGTTAGGGTTAGGATGAAGTTTAGGGTTTGGGTTAGGGTTAGGATGAGGGTGAGGGTGAGATTGAGTGTTACAGTTAGGTTTAGTGTGAGAGTTAGTGTGAGGGTTAGGGTTAGGCTTAGTTTTAGGATTAGGTTGAGGGATAGGATGTTGGTGAGTGTTAGGGTTAGTGTTAGGATTAGGATTTGGGTTAGTGTTAGGGTGAGTGTTTGGTTTATGCTTAGGGTTAGGGTTAGGCTAAGGGTTAAGCTGAGGGTGAGGGTAAGGGTGAGGGTTAGGGTTAGGGTTTGGGTTAGGGTTAGCGTTAGGTTGAGGGTTAGGTTTCGGGTTAAGTTTAGAGTTTGGGTGAGGTTTAGGGTTCAGGTTACAGTGATGGTGAGGGTTAGAGTTAGGTTGAGGGTTAAAGTTAGGATTAGGGTTAGTGGGAGGATTAGGGTTAGGGTTAGGGTTAGTGTTAGGATGAGGATTAGGGTTAGGATTAGGGTTAGGGTGAGGACTAAGTTGAGGGGGTGGGATAGGTTTAGTGTTACGGTGAAGTTTAGGGTTCAGGTTAGGGTGAGGTTGGGTTAGGATGAGGGTTAGGTTTATGCTGAGGATGAGGGCTAGAATTACTGTGAGGGTTAGGGTCAGGAAGAGGGTTAGGGTTAGGATTAGGGTTAGAGTTAGGATTATTATTAGTGTTAAGTTTATGGTTACATTTGCAGTGAGGGTGAGGCTGAGGGTGAGGGTTAGGGATAAGATTAGTTTTAGGGTTAGGTTTAGGGTTTGGATTAGTGTTATTGTTAGTGTTAGGGTTAGTGTTACGGTCAGGGTGAGGGTGAGGGTAAGGCTGGGGTTTAGGGTTAGGGTTAGGGTGAGGTTTAGGGTTAAGATTAGGGTTAGGGTGAGTGTGAGGTTTAGGGTTAGAGTTAGCGTTAGGGGGAGGGTTAGCTTTAGGGTTAGGGTTAGTGTTATGATTAGGGTTAGGGTGAGGGTGAGTTTGAGGGTTAGGTTTAGGGTTAGGCTTACACATAGGGTTAGGCTGAGGGTGAGGCTGAAGGTGAGGGTTAGAGTTAGGGTTAGGGTTAGCATTAGGGTTACGTTGAGGGTGAGTGTGTGGGTTAGGGTTAGGTTTAGGTTTAGGGTTAGGGTTAGGCTGAGGGTGAGGTTGTGGGTGATAATTAGGGTTATGGTGAGGGTTAGGATTAGGGTTAGGGTGAGGGTTATGATGAGGGTTAAGTTTAGGATTAGGTTTAGGGTGATGGCTAGTGTGAGGGTGAGGTTTAGGGTTAGGGTTAGGGTGAGCTTTAGGGTTAGGGTTAGGGTCAGGGTGAGGTTTAGTGTTACAGTTAGTGTTAGGGTCAGGGTTAGGGTTAGGGTTAGGTTGAGTGTTAGGGTTAGTGTGAGGGTTATGGTTATGGTTAGGATTAGGATTAGGGTTAGGATGAGGGTGAGTGTTTGGGTTAGGTTTAGACTTCGGCTTAGGCTTAGTGTGAGGGTGAGGGTTAGGGTTAATGTGTGGGTGAGGGTTAGAGTTAGGGTGATGCTTAGGGTTACAGACAGGGTGAGGGTTAGGATGAGTGTTAGGGTTAGCGTGAAGGTTAGAGTGGGGGGGCAGTAAGGGTAAAGTTGCGGGTTAGGCTGAGAATGAGGATTATGGTAAATGTGAGGGTTAAGGCAAGGGTAAGGGTTAGATTTAGGGTTAGGGTGAGGTTTAGGGTGAGGTTTAGGGTTAGGGTTAGTGTTAGGGTTAGGGTTAGGGTGAGGGTTAGGATGAGGGTGAGGGTTAGGGTGATTGTTAGAGTTAGGGTTAGGATTAGGATTAGGGTTAGTGTTAGGGTGAGTGTTTGGGATAGGCTTAGGGTTAGGGTTAGGCTTAGCGTTAAGCTGAGAGTGAGGGTGAGGGTGAGGTTTAGGGTTAGGGTTTGGGTTAGGCTTAGCGTTTGGGTGAGAGTTAGGGTTAGGGTGAGATTTAGGATGAGGATTAGGGCTAGGATTAATGTTAGGGTTAGGGTGAGGGTGAGGGTTCAGATGAATGTGATGTTTAGGATTAGGGTTAGGGTGAGGGTGAGGGTGAGTTTTAGGGTTAGATTTAGGGTTAGGTAAGGGATAGGGAGAGGTGTAGGGTTAGGGTTAGTGTTAGTTTTAGGGATAGGGTGAGGGTTAGTGTTAGGTTGAGGGTAACTATTAGGTGAGGGTTAGGGTTATGGTGACGGTTATGGTTACAATGAGGGTTAGGGTTAGGTTTAGGGTTATTATTAGGGATAGGGTTATGGTTATTGTGAGGGTTAGGGTTAGGTTTAGGGTGAGGTTTATATTAAGGGTTAGGGTTAGAGTTAGTGTTAGGGTGAGGGTGAGGTTTAGGGTTAGAGTTAGCATTAGTGTTAATGTTAGGGTTAGGGTGAGGGTTAGTGTGAGGGTTAGGGTTAGGGTTAGAGTGAGTGTTAGGATGAGGTGTAGGGTTAGGATTAGGGTTAGGGTGAGCGCTAGGGTGATGGTTAATGTGAGGGTTAGTGTTAGGGATAGGGTTAGGTTTAAGATTAGGTTTAGATTGAGGGTGAGGGTTAGGGTTAGGGTTAGGGTTAGGATTAGTATTAGGTTTAGGGTGATGGTGAGTATGAGGGTTAGGGTTAGGGTTAGGCTTAGGCTTAGGGTTAGGCTGAGCATGAGGATGGGGGTGAGGATTAGGGTTCGGGTGATGGTTAGGTTTAGCGTTAGATTGAGGGTTATGATGAGGGTTAGGTTTAGGATTAGGGTTAGGGTGAGGGCTAGGGTGAGATTGAGGGTTAGGGTTAGTTTTAGCCTTAGGCTTAGGGTTATTCTGAGGCTGACGTTGAGGGTGAGTGTTAGGGTTAGTGTTAGGGTTAGGGTTAGGGTGAGGGTTAGTCTGAGGGTGATTGCTAGGCTGGTCATTAATGACAGGGTTAGGATTAGGGATAGGGTTAGTTTTAGGATTAGGTTTAGATTGAGAGTGTGTGTGAGGGTTAGGGTTAGGCTTAGGCTTAGGCTTAGGGTTAGAGTGAGTGTTATGTTTAGGGTTCGGTTTAGGCTGAGAGTGAGGGTTAGGGTTAGGGTTAGGGTGAGGGTGAGGGTGAGGTTTAGGGTTAGGGTTAGTGTGAACGTTAGGGTTATGATGAGGGTTATGGTTAGATTGAGGTTTAGGGTTAAGTTTAGGCTTAGGGTGAGGGCAAGGGTGAGAGTGAGGGTTAGGGTTAGGGTTAGGGTGAGTTTTTGGTGAGGGTGAGGTTTAGGGTTAGGATTAGGGTGAGTTTAAGGGTTATGGTTAGGGTTACCGTTTTAGCGAGGGTGAGGGTTAGGGTTAGATTTAGGGTAGGGTGAGGGTTAGGGTGAGGGTTAGGGTTAGTGTTAGTGTTAAGGGTAGGGTTAGGATGAAGGTTAAGGTGAGGGTGAGGGTTAGGGTAAGGTTTAGGATTAGGATTAGTGTTAAGGTGAGTGTTAGTGTGAGGGTTAGTGTTAGGGTTAGTATTAGGGTTAGGGTGAGGGTGAGGGTTAACTTTAGGGTTAGGTTTAGAGTGAGAGTTAGGGTGAGGTTTAGGCTGAGGGTGATTGCTAGGGTGGTGGTTAATATGAGGGTTAGGGTTAGGGATAGGGTTAAGTTTAGGATTAGGTTTAGATTGAGGGTGAGTGTGAGGGTTAGGGTTACGATTAGGGTTAGGCTTAGGGTTAGAGTGAGTGTTAGGGTTAGGGTTTGGTTTAGGGTGAAGGTGAGGGTTAGGGTTAGGGTTAGGGTGAGGGTTAGGGTTAGGGTTAGTGTGAAAGTTATGGTTATGGTGAGGTTTATGCTTAGGGTGAGGGTTAGTGTTAGGGTTAGGCTTAGGGTGGGGGCTAGGGTGAGAGTGAGGTTTAGGGTTAGGGTTAGGGTGAGTTTTAGGGTGAGGGTGAGTTTTAGGGTTAGGGTTAGGGTTAAGGCGAGTGTGAGGGTTAGGGTTAGATTTAGGGTTAGGGTTAGTGTTAGTGTTAGGGGCAGTGAGAGTTAGGGTGAGGGTTAGGGTTAGTGTTACTGTTAGGGGCAGGGTTAGGATGAGGGTTAGGGTGAGTGTGAGGGTTAGGGTAAGTGTTAGGTTTAGGATTAGTGTTAAGGTGAGGGTGCATGTTTGTGTTAGTGTTAGGGTTAGGATTAGGTGTAGGGTGAGGTTGACTGTTAGCTTTAGGGTTAGGTTTAGAGTGAGGGTTAGGGTGAGGGTTAAGGTGAGGGTTAGGGATAGGATTAGCGTTAGGGTATGTGCTAGGATGAGCGACAGTGTTAGGGTTAGGGTTAGAGTGAGAGTTATGGTGAGGGTTAGGTTTAGGGTTAGTGTTAGGTTTAGAGTTGGTGTTAGGGTTAGGATTAGGTTTACGGTGACTGTGGGTGTGACAGTTAGGGTTAGTGTTAGGCTTAGGGTTAGGCTGAGGCTGAGGGTGAGGCTGAGGGTTAGATTTAGGATGAGATTTGGTTTAGGTTTAGAATGAGGGTTAGGGTGAGGGTTAGGGTTAGGATTAGGGTTAAGGTATGTCCTAGGGTGAGGATTAGGGTTAGGGTTACTTTAAGTGTAAGGTTTAGCACTAGGGTTAGAGTGAGGGTTAGGGTTAGGGTGAGGGTTTGGGTTAGGGTTAGAGTTACTGTGAGGGTGAGTTTTAAGTTTAGGTTTAGGGTTATTGTTATTCTTATGGTGAGGGTTAAAGTTAAGGTTAAGGTTAAGGTAAGGGTGAGGGTGAGGGTGATGTTGATGGTTAGTTTTAGGGTTGGGATGAGGTTTAGAGTTAGGGTTAGTGTTAGGGTGAGGGTGAGGTTTAGGATTAGTGTTAGGTTTAGGGTTAGGGTTAGTGTGAGTGTTAGGGTTACGTTTAATATTATGGTTAGGGTTATGGTGAGGGCTAGTGTGAGGGTGAGGATTAGGGTTAGGGTTAGGCTTAGGCTTAGGGTTAAGCTGAGGGTGGGGGTGAGGGAAAGGGTTAGGCTTAGGCTTAGGGTTAGGCTGGGGGTGAGAATGAGTGTTAGGTTTAGGGTGAGGGTGAGTTTTAGAGTTAGGGTTAGCGTTAGGTTGCGGGTTAGTGTGAGGGTTAGGGTTAGGGTTAGTTTTACGGTTACGGTGAGAGTGAGGGTAACTGTGATGGTTAGGCTTAACCTTAGGCTTAGGATTATGCTTAGGCCGAGCTTGAGGGTGAAGGTGAGGTTGAAGTTTAGGGTGATTGTTAGGGTTTTAGGGTTAGGTTGAGGGTTAGGGTTAGGGTTAGGGTGAGGTTTAGGTTTAAGATTAGGGCTAGGGTGAGTGCTAGGATGAGGGTGAGGGTAAGGGTAAGAGTTAGGGTGCGGTTTAGGGATAGGGATAGGTTTAGGGTTAGGGTGAGTGTTAGGGTGAGGATTACGGTGAGGGTGAGGGTTAGAGTTAGAGTTAGGGTTAGGGTTAGGGTGAGGGTGATGGTGAGGGTTACATTAGGGTTAGGGTTAGTGTTATTGTTAGTGCTATGGTTAGGTTTAAGTTTACAGTGAGGGTGAGGCTGAGGGTGAGGGTTAGGTTTAGGGTTAGGGTGAGGTTTAGCTTAGGGTTCGGGTGAGGGTTTGGGTTAGTGTTAGGATTACGGTGAGCGTGAGTGTTAGGGTTAAGGTGATGGGTATTGTTATTGTTAGGGTTAGGGTTAGAATTACGGCGAAGGTGAGGGTGAGTATGAGGGTTAGGGTTAGGGTGAGGTTTAGGGTTAGGGTTAGGTTTAGGGTGAGGGTCAGGGTGAGGTTTAGGGTTAGATTTAGGGTTAGGGTGAGGTTTAGGGTTAGGGTTAGTGTTAGGGTTAGGGTGAGGGTGAGGGTTAGGAAGAGGGTGAGGGTTAGGGTGAGGGTTAGAGTTAGGGTTAGGATTAGGATTAGGGTTAGTGTTAGGGTGAGTGTTTGGGTTAGGCTTAGGGTTAGGGTTAGGCTTAGCGTTAAGCTGAGAGTGAGGGTGAGGGTGAGGTTTAGGGTTAGGGTTTGGGTTAGGCTTAGCGTTTGGGTGAGAGTTAGGGTTAGGGTGAGAGTTAGGATGAGGATTAGGGTTAGGATCAGTGTTAGGGTTAGGGTGAGGGTGAGGGTTCAGATGAATGTGATGTTTAGGATTAGGGTTAGGGTGAGGGTGAGGATGAGTTTTAGGGTTAGATTTAGGGTTAGGTAAGGGATATGGAGAGGTTTAGGGTTAGGGTTAGTGTTAGTTTTAGGCTTAGGGTGAGGGTTAGTATTAGGTTGAGGGTAACTATTAGGGTGAGGGTTAGGGTTATGGTGATGGTTATGGTTACAATGAGGGTTAGGGTTAGGTTTAGGGTTATTATTAGGGATAGGGTTACGGTTATTGTGAGGGTTAGGGTTAGGTTTAGGGTGAGGTTTATATTAAGGGTTAGGGTTAGAGTTAGTTTAGGGTGAGGGTGAGGTTTAGGGTTAGAGTTAGCGTTAGTGTTAATGTTAGGGTTAGTGTGAGGGTTAGTGTGAGGGTTAGGGTTAGGGTTAGGGTGAGTGTTAGGATGAGGTGTAGGGTTAGGATTAGGGTTAGGGTGAGCGCTAGGGTGATGGTTAATGTGAGGGTTAGTGTTAGGGATAGGGTTAGGTTTAAGATTAGGTTTAGATTGAGGGTGAGTGTGAGGGTTAGGGTTAGGGTTAGGGTTAGGGTTAGAGTGAGTGTTAGGGTTAAGATTTGGTTTAGGGTGAGGTTGAGGGTTAGGGTTAGGGTTAGGGTGAGGGATTGGGTGAGGTTTAGATTTAAGATTAGGGCTAGGGTGACTGCTAGAGTGAGAGTGAGGTTAGGGTTAGAGTTAGGGTGCGGTTTAGGCATAGGTTTACTATTAGGGTTAGGGTTAGTTTTAGGGTGAGGGTTACGTTGAGGGTGAGGGTTAGGGTTAGGGTGAGGGTTATGGTTAGGTTGAGTGTGAAGGGAAAATTAGCGTAGGGTTATTGTTATTGTTAGTGTTATGGTTAGGTTTAAGTTTAAAGTGAGGGTGAGGCTGAGGGTGAGGTTAAGCTTAGGGTTAGGGTAAAGGTTAGGGTGAGGGTTTGGGTTAGTGTTAGGATTATGGTGAGCGTGAGTGTTAGGGTTAGGTGATGGTTATTGTTATTGTTAGGGTTAGGGTTAGAATTACGGCGAAGGTGAGGGTGAGTGTGAGGGTTAGGGTTAGGGTTAGGTTTAGGGTTAGGGTTAGGTTTAGGGTGAGGGTGAGGGTGAGGTTTAGGGATAGATTTAGGGTTAGGGTGAGGTTTAGGGTGAGGTTTAGGGTTAGGGTTAGTGTTAGGGTTAGGGTTAGGGTGAGGGTTAGGATGAGGGTGAGGGTTAGGGTGAGGGTTAGAGTTAGGGTTAGGATTAGGATTAGGGTTAGTGTTAGGGTGAGTGTTTGGGACAGGCTTAGGGTTAGGGTTAGGCTTAGCGTTAAGCTGAGTGTGAGGGTGAGGGTGAGGTTTAGGGTTAGGGTTTGGGTTAGGCTTAGCGTTTGGGTGTTAGGGTTAGGGTGAGATTTAGGATGAGGATTAGGGTTAGGATTAGTGTTAGTGTTAGGGTGAGGGTGAGGGTTCGGATGAGGGTGATGTTTAGGATTAGGGTTAGGGTGAGGGTGAGGGTGAGTTTTAGGGTTAGATTTAGGGTTAGGTAAGGGATAGGGAGAGGTGTAGGTTTAGGGTTAGTGTTAGTTTTAGGGATAGGGTGAGGGTTAGTGTTAGGTTGAGGGTAACTATTAGGGTGAGGGTTAGGGTTATGGTGATGGTTATGGTTACAATGAGGGTTAGGGTTAGGTTTAGGATTATTGTTAGGGATAGGGTTATGGTTATTGTGAGGGTTAGGGTTAGGTTTAGGGTGAGGTTTATATTAAGGGTTAGGGTTAGAGTTAGTGTTAGGGTGAGGGTGAGGTTTAGGGTTAGAGTTAGCGTTAGTGTTAATGTTAGGGTTAGTGTGAGGGTTAGTGTGAGGGTTAGGGTTAGGGTTAGGGTGAGTGTTAGGATGAGGTGTAGGGTTAGGATTAGGGTTAGGGTGAGCGCTAGGGTGATGGTTAATGTGAGGATTAGTGTTAGGGATGGGGTTAGGTTTAAGATTAGGTTTAGATTGAGGGTGAGTGTGAGGGTTAGGGTTAGGTTTAGGGTTAGGGTTAGAGTGAGTGTTAGGGTTAAGATTTGGTTTAGGGTGAGGTTGAGGGTTAGGGTTAGGGTTAGGGTGAGGGATAGGGTGAGGTTTAGGTTTTAGATTAGGGCTAGGGTGAGTGCTATGGTCAGGGTGAGGATTAGGGTTAGAGTTAGGGTGCGGTTTAGGGATAGGTTTAGTTTTCGGGTTAGGGTGAGTGTTAGGGTGAGGGTTACATTGAGGGTGAGGGTTAGGGTTAGGGTGAGGGTTATGGTTAGGTTGAGTGTGAAGGTAAGATTAGCGTAGGGTTATTGTTATTGTTAGTGTTATGATTAGGTTTAAGTTTACAGTGAGGGTGAGGCTGAGTGTGAGGGTTAGGTTTAGGGTTAGGGTAAGGTTTAGGTTAGGGTTAGGGTAAGGGTTAGGGTGAGGGTTTGGGTCAGGTTTACGATTATGGTGAGGGTGAGTGTTAGGTTTAGGGTGAGGGTTAATGTTATTGTTAGGGTTAGTGTTAGAGTTACGGTGAAGTTGAGGGTGAGTGTGAGGGTTAGGGTTAGGGTGAGGTTTAGGGTTAGGGTTAGGGTTAGTGTTAGGGTTAGGGTGAGGGTGAGGGTTAGGATGAGGTTGAGGGTTAGGGTGAGGTTTAGAGTTAGGGTTAGGATTAGGATTAGGGTAAGTATTAGGGTGAGGATTTGGGTTAGGCTTATGGTTAGTGTTAGGCTTAGCATTAAGCTGAGGTTGAGGGTGAGGTTGAGGATTAGGGTTAGGGTTTGGGTTAGGGTTAGCATTTGGGTGAGATTTAGTGTTAGGGTTAGGGTGAGAGTTAGGATGAGGATTAGGGTTAGGTTTAGTGATAGGGTTAGGTTTAGGTTGAGGTTTAGGATGAGGTTTATATTTAGGATTAGGTTTAGCGTGAGGGTGAAGGTGAGTTTTAGGGTTAGATTTAGGGTTAGGGTAAGGGATAGGATGAGGTTTAGGGTTCGGGTTAGTGTTAGGTTTAGGGATAGTGTGAGGGTTAGTGTTAGGGTGAAGGTTAGGTTTAGGGTTAGGATTAGGATTAGGGTTAGTGTGAAGGTGAGTATGAGGGTTAGGGTTAGGGTTAGGTTTAGGCATAGGGATAGGCTGTGGGTAAGGGTGAGGGTGAGGGTTATGGTTAGGGTGAGGGTGCAGTTTAGGGTTAGAGTTAGTGTTAAGTTGAGGTTTAGTGTGAGGGTTAGTGTTAGGGTTAGGGTTAGGGTTAGGGTTAGGGTTAGGTTGAGGGTTCGGTTTAGGGATAGGGTTAGGTTTAGGATTAGGTTTTTGGTGAGGTTGACTGTGAGGGTTATGGTTAGGGTTATGATTAGGCTTCGGGTTAGGTTTAGGGTGAGGTTTTTGTTTAGGTTTAGGGTTAGATTTAGGGTTAGGGTGAGGGTGAGGTTTAGGGTTAGAGTTAGCGTTAGTGTTTGTGTTAGGGTTAGGGTGAGGTTTAGGTTTAGGATGAGGGTTATTATGAGTGTTAGATTTACGATTAGGATTAGTGTGAGGGCTAGCATGAGAGTTTGGGTTAGGGTTAGTGTTAGGGAGAGGTTTAGGGTTAGGATTAAGTTTAGGCATAGGGTGAGGGTTAGGGTTAAGTTTATGATGATGGTGAGGGTTAGGGTAAGGTTGAGGGTTAGGATTAGGTCTAGGTTTAGGGTGAGGTTTAGTGTTAGGGTGAGGGCTAGGGTGAGGGTCAGGTTTAGGGTTAGGGTGAGGTTTACGGTTAGAGTGATGGTTAGGGTTAGTGTGAGGATTAGTGTTAGGGTTAGTGTTAGTGTTAGGGTGAGGGTAAGTGTTAGGGTGAGGTTTAGGGTTATTTTGACATTTATGGTTACAATGAGGGTTAGGGCTACATTTAGGTTTATTGTTAGGGTTAGGGTTAGGGTTTCGGTTACTGTGAGGGTGAGGGTTACGGTTCGGTTTAGGGTGAGGTTTATATTAATGGTTAGGGTTTGAGTTCGGGTTAGGGTGAGGGTGTGGTTTAGGGTTAGAGTTAGCGTTAGTGTTAGTGTTAGAGTTAGGGTGAGGGTTAGTGTGATGTTTAGGGTTAGGCTTAAGCTTAGGGTTAGGTTTAGGCTTAGGCCAAGAGTGAGGGTGAGGGTTAGGGTTAGGGTTATGTTGAGAGTTAGGATTAGGGTTAGGGTGAGTGTTAGGATGTGGTTTAGTGTTAGGATTAGGGTTAGGGTGAGCGCTAGGGTGATGGTTAATGTGACGGTTAGGTTTAGGGATAGGGTTAGGTTTAGGTTTAGGTTTTGATTGAGGGTGAGTGTGAGGGTTAGTGTTAGGGTTAGGCTTAGGCTTAGGGTTAGTGTGAGTGTTAGGGTTAGGGTTTGGTTTAGGGTGAGGTTGAGGGTTAGGGTTAGGGTTAGGGTTAGGGTGAGGGTGAGGGTGAGTGTTAGGGTTAGGGTGAGGACTAGGTTGAGGCTGAGGGTTAGGGTTTGGTTGACGTTTAGGGTTAGTGTGAGGATTAGTGTTAGGGTTAGGGTTAGTGTTAGGGTGAGGGTCAGTGTTAGGGTGATGGTTAGGGTTAGGTTTAGGGTTATGGTTAGAATGAGGGTTAGGGTTAAGTTTAGGATTATTGTTAGGGTTAGGGTTAGGGTTATGGTTACAGTGAGGGTGATGGTTAGGGTTAGGTTTAGGGTGAGGTTTTTGTTTAGGGTTAGGGTTAGAGTTAGGGTTAGGTTGAGGGTGAAGTTTAGGGTTAGAGTTAGCGTTAGTGTTTGTGTTAGGGTTAGGGTGACAGTTAGTGTGAGGGTTAGGGTTAGGCTTAAGCTTAGGTTTAGGCTTAGGCTTAGGCAGAGCATGAGGGTGAGGGTTAGGGTTAGGGTTAGTGTGAGGGTTAGTGTGAGGGTTAGGGTTAGGATGAGGTTTAGGGTGAGGGTGAGGGTTAGGATTAGGGTTAGGGTTAGGATCATTGTTAGTGTTAAGGTTATGGTGACGTTTGCAGTGAGGGTGTGGCTGAGGGTGAGGGTTAGGTATAGGATTAGTGTTAGGATAAGGTAAGGGTTAGGATTAGTGTTATTGTTAGTGTGAGGGTTAGAGTTACATTGAGGGTGAGGGCGAGGGTAAGGGTGAGGGTTAGCTTTAGGATTAGGGTGAGGTTTAGGGCTAGGGTTCGGATTAGGGTTAGGATGTGTGTGAGGTTTAGGGTTAGAGTTAGGGTTAAGGATATATTTAGGGTGAGAGTTGGGGTTAAGGTTAATGTTAGGGTTAGGGTTAGGGTGAGGGTTAGGTTTAGGTTTAGGGTTACTGTTAGCATTAGGATTAGGGTTAGCATTAGTGTTAGGATTAGTGTTTGGGTGACGGTGAGTGTGAGGGTTAGCGTCAGGTTTAGGTTTAGGCTTATGGTTAGGGTGAGGGTGAGGTTGGGGGTGAGGATTAGGGTTCGGGTGATGGTTAGGGTTAGGGATAGGTTCAGTTATAGGATGAGAGTAAGGGTTAGGATTAGGTTTGAGGTGAGGGCTAGTGTGAGGTTTAGGGTTAGGGTTAGGTTTAGGCTTAGGCTTAGGGTTAGTCTGAGGGTGACATTGAGGGTGAGGGTTAAGGTTAGTGTTAGGGTGAGGGTTAGGTTGAGTTTTAGGGTTAGGGTTAGGGTTAGGTTTAGGATTAGGATTATGGTGAGGGTGAGTGTGAGGGTTAGGCTTAGGCTTAGGCTTAGGGTTAGGCTGAGGGTGAGGGTGGGGATGAGGATTAGGTTTAGGTTGATGGTTAAGGGTAGGGTTAGGGTTAGTGTTAGGTTTAGGGTTAGGGTGAGGGTTAGGCTGAGGGTGATTGCTAGGGTGGTGGTTAATGACAGGGTTAGGTTTAGGGATAGGGTTAGTTTTAGGATTAGGTTTAGATTGAGGGTGAGTGTGAGGGTTAGGGATAGGGTTAGGTTTAGGCTTAGGGTTAGAGTGAGTGTTAGGGTTAGGGTTCGGTTTAGGCTGAGAGTGAGGGTTAGGGTTAGAGTTAGGGTGAGTGTGAGGGTGAGGGTTAGGGTTAGGGTTAGTGTGAAACTTAGGGTTATGGTGAGGGTTATGTTTAGGGTGAGGTTTAAGGTTAGGGTTAGGCTTAGGTTGAGGGCTAGGTTGAGAGTGAGGGTTAGGGTTAGGGTTAGGGTGAGTTTAGGGTGAGGGTGAGGTTTAGGGTTAGGATTAGGGTGAGTTTTAGGGTTATGGTTAGGGTTACCGTTTTAGCGAGGTTGAGGGTTAGGGTTAGATTTAGGGTTAGGGTGAGGGTTAGGTTGAGGGTTAGGGTTAGTGTTAGTGTTAAGGGTAGGTTTAGGATGAGGGTTAGGGTGAGGTTGAGGGTTAGGTTAAGGGTTAGGATTAGGATTAGGGTTAAGGTGAGGTGAGTGTGAAGGTTAGTGTCAGGGTTAGTATTAGGGGTAGGGTGTGGGTGAGGGTTAACTTTAGGGTTCGGTTTAGAGTGAGGGTTAGGGTGAGGTTTAGGCTGAGGGTGATTGCTAGGGTGGTGGTTAATATGAGGGTCAGGGTTAGGGATAGGGTTAGGTTTAGGATTAGGTTTAGATTGAGGGTGAGTGTGAGGGTTAGGGTTAGGGTTAGGCTTAGGTTTAGAGTGAGTGTTAGGGTTAGGGTTTGGTTTAGGGTGAAGGTGAGGGTTAGGGTTAAGGTTAGGGTGAGGGTGAGGGTGAGGGTTAGGGTTAGGGTTAGTGTGAAATTTAGGGTTATGGTAAGGTTTATGGTTAGGGTGAGGGTTAGGGTTAGAGTTAGGCTTAGGGTGAGGGCTAGGGTGAGTGTGAGGTTTAGGGTTAGGGTTAGGGTGAGTTTTAGGGTGAGGGTGAGTTTTAGGTTTGGGGTTAGGGTGAGTTTTAGACTTATGGTTAGGGTTAGGTTTAAGGCGAGTGTGACGGTTAGGGTTAGATTTAGGTTTAGGGTGAGGGTTAGAGTGAGGGTTAGGGTTAGTGTTAGTGTTAGGGTCAGGGTTAGGATGAGGGTTAGGATGAGGGTGAGGGTTAGGGTAAGTGTTAGGATTAGGATTAGGGTTAAGGTGAGGGTGTATGTGAGTGTTAGCGTTAGGGTTAAAATTAGGTGTAGGGTGAGGATGAGGGTTAGCTTTAAGGTTAGGTTTAGAGTGAGGGTTAGGGTGAGGGTTATGATGAGGGATAGGGATAGGATTAGCGGTAGGGTATGTGCTAGGAGGAGCAACAGTGTTAGGTTTAGGGTTAGAGAGAGGGTTAGGGTTAGGGTTAGGTTTAGGCTTAGTGGTAGGTTTAGGGTTGATGTTAGGGTTAGGATTACGGTTACGATGACTGTCAGTGTAACAGTTAGGGTTAGGGTTAGTGTTAGGCTTAGGGTTAGGCTGAGGCTGAGGGTGAGGGTGAGGGTTAGATTTAGGGTGAGGTTTTGGTTTAGGGTTAGACTGAGCGTTAGGGTGAGGATTAGGGTTAGGATTAGGGTTAAGATATATCCTAGGGTGAGGATTAGGGTTAGGGTTACTTTTTGTGTAAGGTTTAGCACTAGGGTTATGGTGAGGGTTAGGGTTAGTTACGGTGAGGGTGAGTTTTAAGTTTAGGTTTAGGGTTATTGTTATTCTTAGGGTTAGGGTTAAAATTAAGGTTAAGGTAAGGATGAGGGTGAGGGTGATGTTGAGGGTTAGGGTTAGGGTTAGGATGAAGTTTAGAGTTAGGGTTAGTGTTAGGGTGAGGGTGAGGTTTAGGGTTATTGTTAGGGTTAGGGTTAGGGTTAGTGTGAGTGTTAGGGTTATGTTTAATGTTATGGATAGGGTTATGGTGAGGGCTAGTGTGAGGGTGAGGGTTAGGGTTAGGGTTAGGCTTAGGCTTAGTGTTAAGTTGAGGGTGGGGGTGAGGGTTAGGGTTAGGCTTAGGCTTAGGGTTAGGCTGAGGTTGAGAGTGAGGGTTAGGTTTAGGGTGAGGGTGAGGTTTAGGGTTAGGGTTAGTGTTAGGGTGCGGGTTAGTGTGAGGGTTAGGGTTAGGGTTAGTGTTACGGTTACAGTGAGGGTGAGGGTGACTGTGATGGTTAGGCTTATCCTTAGGCTTAGGCTTATGCTTAGGCCGAGCTTGAGGGTGAAGGTGAGGGTAAGGGTTAGGGTGATTGTTAGGGTTTTAGGGTTAGGGTGAGGTTTAGGGTTAGGGTTAGGGTGAGGTTTAGGGTGAGGTTTAGGTTTAAGATTAGGGCTAGGGTGAGTGCTAGGGTGAGGGTGAGTGTTAGGGTTAGAGTTAGGGTGAGGTTTAGGGTTAGGGTTAGGTTTACGGTTAGGTTGAGTGTTAGGGTAAGGATTACGGTGAGGGTGAGGGTTAGGGTTAGGGTGAGGTTTAGGGTTAGGGTGACGGTGATGGTGAAGGTTAGATTAGGGTTAGGGTTAGTGTTATTGTTAGTGTTATAGTTAGGTTTAAGTTTACAGTGAGGGTGAGGCTGAGGGTGAGGGTTAGGTTTAGGGTTAGGGTGAGGTTTAGCTTAGGGTTAGGGTAATGGTTAGGGTGAGGGTTTGGGTTAGGGTTAGGATTACTGTGAGGGTGAGTGTTAGGGTTAGGGTGAGGGTTGGTGTTATTTTTAGGGTTAGGGTTAGAGTTATGGCGAAGGTGAGGGTGAGTGTGTGGGTTAGGGTTAGGGTGAGGTTTAGGGTTAGGGTTAGGTTTAGGGTGAGTGTGAGGGTGAGGTTTAGGGTTAGATTTAGGGTTAGGGTGAGGTTTAGGGTGAGGTTTAGGGTTAGGGTTAGTGTTAGGGTTAGGGTTAGGGTGAGGGTTAGGATGAGGGTGAGGGTTAGGGTGAGGGTTAGATTTAGGGTTAGGAATAGGATTAGGGTTAGTGTTAGGGTGAGTGTTTGGGACAGGCTTAGGGTTAGGGTTAGGCTTAGCGTTAAGCTGAGGGTGAGGGTGAGGGTGAGGTTTAGGGTTAGGGTTTGGGTTAGGCTTAGCGTTTGGGTGAGAGTTAGGGTTAGGGTGAGATTTAGGATGAGGATTAGGGTTAGGATTAGTGTTAGGGTTAGGGTTAGGGTGAGGGTTCGGATGAGGGTGATGTTTAGGATTAGGGTTAGGGTGAGGGTGAGGGTGAGTTTTAGGGTTAGAGTTAGGGTTAAGGTAAGGGATAGGGAGAGGTTTAGGTTTAGGGTTAGTGTTAGGTTTAGGCTTAGGGTGAGGGTTAGTGTTAGTGTGAGGGTAACTGTTAGGGTGATTGTTAGGATTATGGTGACGGTTATGGTTACAGGTTTAGGGTGAGGGTGAGGTTTTGGGTTAGGGTTAGGATGAGTTTTAGGGTTATGTTTAGGGTTCCGGTTAAGGCGAAGTTGAGGGTAAGGGTTAGATTTTCGGTTAGGGTGACGTGTAGGGTGAGGCTTAGGGTGAAGGTTAGGGTTAGTGTTAGTGTTAGGAGTAGGGTTAAGATGAGAGTTAAGGTGAGGGTGAGGGTTAGGGTAAGGGTTAGGATTAGGATTAGGGTTAAGTTTTGATTGAGTGTGAGGGTTAGTGTTATGCTTAGGGTTAGGGTTAGGATTAGGGGTAGGGTGAGGGTGAGGGTTAACTTTAGGGTTAGGTTTAGTGTGAGGGTTAGGGTGAGGGTTATGGTGAGGTTTAGGGATAGGATTAGCGTTAGGGTATGTGCTAGGATGAGCAATAGGGTTGGTTTAGGTTTAGAGTGAGGATTAGTGTGAGGGTTAGGTTTAGGGTTAGTGTTAGGTTTAGGGTTGGTGTTAGGATTAGGATTAGATTTACGATCACTGTGAGTGTGACAGTTAGGGTTAGGGGTAATGTTAGGCTTAGGGTTAGGGTGAGGCTGAGGATGAGGGTGAGGGTTAGATTTAGGATGAGGGTTTGGTTTAGGGTTAGAGTGAGGGTTAGGGTGAGAGTTAGGGTTAGATTAGGGTTAGGGTATGTCTTAGGGTGAGGATTAGGGTTAGTGTTAGGTTTAGGGTGAGGTTTAGCATTAGGGTTAGAGTCAGGGTTAGGGTTAGGGTGAGGGTTTGGGTTAGGGTTAGAGTTACGGTGAGGGTGAATTTTAAGTTTAGGTTTCGGGTTATGGTTATTCTTAGGGTTAGGGTTAAGGTTAAGTTTAAGGTAAGGGTGAGGGTGAGGGTGATGTTGAGGGTTAGGGTTAGGGTTAGGATGAGGTTTAGAGTTAGGGTTAGTGTTAGGGTGAGGGTGAGGTTTAGGGTTATTGTTAGGGTTAGTGTTAGGGTTAGTGTGAGTGTTAGGGTTATGTTTAGTTTTATGGTTAAGGTAATGGTGAGGGCTAGTGTGAGGGTGAGTGTTAGGGTTAGGCTTAGTCTTAGTGTTAAGCTGAGGGTGAGAGTGAGGGTTAGGTTTAGGGTGAGGGTGAGGTTTAGGGTTAGGGTTAGCGTTAGGTTGCGGGTTACTGTGAGGGTTAGGATTAGGTTTAGTGTTACGGTTACGGTGATGATGAGGGTGAGTGTGAGGGTTAGGCTTAGCCTTAGGCTTACGCTTATGCTTAGGCCGATCTTGAGGGTGAAGGTGAGGGTTAGGATTAGGGTGATTGTTAGGGTTTTAGGGTTAGGGTGAGGGTTAGGATTAGGGTTAGGGTGAGGTTTAGGGTGAGGTTTAGGATTAAGACTAGGGCTACGGTGAGTGCTAGGTTGAGGGTGAGGGTTAGGGTTAGAGTTAATGTGAGATTCAGGAATAGGTTTTGGTTTAGGTTTAGGGTGAGTGTTAGGGTGAGGGTTACATTGAGGGTGAGGGTTAGGTTTAGGGTGAAGGTTAGGGTGAGGTTGAGGGTAATTTTAGGGTTACGGTTATTGTTATTGTTAGTGTTATGTTTAGGTTTAAGTTTACAGTAAGGGTGAGGCTGAGGGTGATGGTTAGGTTTAGGGTTAGGATGAGGGTTATGTTAGGGTTAGGGTAAGGGTTAGGGTGACGGTTTGGGTCAGGTTTACGATTACGGTGAGGGTGAGTGTTAGGTTTAGTGTGAGGGTTAGTGTTATTGTTAGGGTTAGGTTTAGAGTTACTTTGAATGTGAGGGTGAGTGTGAGGGTTAGGGTTAGGGTGAGGTTTAGGGTTAGGGTTAGGTTTAGGGTGAGGGTGAGGGTGAGGTTTAGGGTTAGATTTAGTGTTAGGGTGAGGTTTACAGTGAGGTTTAGCGTTAGGGTTAGTGTTAGGGTGAGGGTTAGGAAGAGGGTGAGGGTTAGGTTGAGGTTTAGAGTTAGGGCTAGGATTAGGATTAGGGTTAGCTGTAGGGTGCGTGTTTGGGATAGGCTTAGGGTTAGGGTTTGGCTTAGCATTAAGCTGAGGGTGAGGGTGAGGGTGAGGATTAGGGTTAGGGTTTGGGTTAGGTTTAGCGTTTGGGTGAGAGTTAGGGTTAGGGTTAGGGTGAGAGTTAGGATGAGGACTAGGGTTAGGATTAGTGTTAGGGTTAGGGTTAGGGTGAGGATTAGGATGATGGTGATGTTTAGGATTAGGGTTAGGGTGAGGTTGAGGGTGACTTTTAGGGTTAGAGTTAGGTTTAGGGTAAGGGATAGGGTGAGGTTTAGGGTTATGGTTAGTGTCAGGGTTAGGGTTAGGGTGAGTGTTAGTGTTAGGGTGAGGGTTAGGTTTAGGGTTAGGATTAGGATTAGGGTTAGTGTGAGGCTGAGTATGAGGGTTAGGGTTAGGGTTAGGTTTAGGCTTAGGGATAGGCTGAGGGTGAGGGTGAGGGTGAGGTTTAGGGTTAGGTTTAGGGTGAGATTTAGGGTCATAGTTAGAGTTAAGTTGAGGTTTAATGTGAGGGTTAGTGTTAGGGTTAGGGTTAGGGTGAGGGTTAGGGTGAGGGTTAGGGTGAGTGTTAGGGTTAGGGATAGGGTTAGGTTTAAGATTAGATTTTGGGTGAGGTTGAGTGTGATGGTTATGGTTAGGATTACGATTAGGCTTAGGGTTAGGCTGAGGGTGAGGGTGAGGGTTAGGTTTTGGGTGAGGGTTAGGTTTATGGTTAGGGTGAGGGTTAGGATGAGTATTAGGTTCAGGATTAGGATTAGGTTGAGGGTTAGGATTAGGTCTAGGTTTAGGGTGAGGGTTAGTGTTAGAGTGAGGGTTAGGGTGAGGTTGAGGTTTAGGCTTAGGGTGAGGTTTAGGGTTAGGATGATGGTTAGGGTTAGAGTGAGGATTAGTGTTAGGGTTAGGATTAGTGTTAATGTGAGGGTAATTGTTAGGGTGAGGGTTAGGTTTATGGTGACGGTTATGGTTACAATGAGGGTTAGGTTTAGTTTTAGTTTTATTGTTAGAGTTAGGTTTAGGGTTACGGTTACTGTGAGGGTGAGGGTTAGGGCTCGGTTTAGGTTGAGGTTTATATTAAGGTTTAGGGTTAGAGTTAGGGTTAGGGTGAGGGTAAGGTTTAGGTTTAGAGTTAGCGTTAGTGTTAGTGTTAGGGTTAGGATGAGGGTTAGTGTTAGGGTTAGGGTTAGGATTAACCTTAGGGTTTAGGCTTAGGCTGAGACTGAGGGTTTCGTTTAGGGCTAGGGCGAGTGCTATGATGAGAGTGAGGTTTAGGGTTATGCTTAGGTTGAGGTTTAGGGTGAGTTTTAGGGTTAGGGTTAGTGTGAGGTTTAGGGTTATGGTTAGGGTTACGGTTAAGGCGAGGGTGAGGGTTAGGGTTAAGTTGAGGTTTAGGGTGAGGGTTAGTGTTAGTGTTAATGTTGGGTGTAGGGTCAGGATGAGAGTTAGGGTGAGCGTGATGGTTAGGGTAAGGTTTAGGATTAGGATTAGGGATATGGTGAGGTTGACTGTGAGGGTTAGTGTTAGTGTTAGGGTTAGTGTTAGCATTAGGGTTAGGATGAGGGTGAGGGTTAATTTTAGGGTTATGTTTAGAGTGAGGGTAAGGGTAAGGGTTATGGTGAGGGTTAGGGATAGGATTAGCCTTAGGGTATGTGCTAGGATGAGCAATAGCGTTCAGGTTAGGGTTAGAGTAAGGGTTAGGTTGAGGTTGAGATTTAGGTTTAGTGTTAGGGTTAGGATTGGTGTTAGGGTTAGGATTAGGTTTACGGTGACTGTGAGTGTGACAGTTAGGGTTAGGGTTAGTGTTAGGCTTAGGGTTAGGCTGAGGCTGAGGGTGAGGGCGAGGGTTAAATTTAGGGTGAGGGTTTGGTTTAGGGTTAGAGTGAGTGTTAGGGTGAGGGTTAGGGTTAGATTAGGGTTAGGGTATGTCCTAGGGTGAGGATTAGGGTTAGTGTTAGGTTTAGGGTGAGGGAGAGGGTGAGGTTTAGGGTTAGATTTAGGGTTAGGGAGAGGTTTAGGGTCAGGTTTAGGGTTAGGGTTAGTGTTAGGGTTAGGGTTAGGGTGAGGGTTAGGATGAGGGTGAGGGTTAGGGTGAGGTTTAGTGTTATGGCTAGGATTAGGATTAGGGTTAGCATTAGGGTGAGTGTTTGGGTTAGGCTTAGGGTTAGGGTTTGGCTTAACAATAAGCTGAGGGTGAGGGTGAGGGTGAGGATTAGGGTTATGGTTAGCTTTTGGTGAGAGTTAGGGTTAGGGTTAGGGTGAGAGTTAGGATTAGGATTAGGTTTAGGATTATTGTAGGGTTAGAGTTAGGGTGAGGGTTAGGATGAGGTTGATGTTTAGGATTAGGTTTAGGGTGAGGGTGAGGATGAGTATTAGAGTTAGAGTTAGGGTTACATTAAGGGATCGGGTGAGGTTTAGGGTTATGGTTAGTGTTAGGGTTAGGGTTAGAGTGAGGGTTAGTGTTAGGGTGAGGGTTAGGTTTAGGGTTAGGATTAGGGTTAGGGTTAGTGTGAGGTGAGTATGAGGGTTAGGGTTAGAGTTAGGTTTAGGATTAGGGATAGGTTGAGGGTGAGGGTGAGGGTGAGGTTTAGGGTTAGGGTGAGGGTGAGGTTTAGGGTTAGAGTTAGTGTTAAGTTGAGGTTTAGTGTGAGGGTTAGTGTTAGGGTTAGTGTTAGGGTTAGGGAAAGTGTGAGGGTTGGGGTGAGGGTTAGGGTTAGGGATAGGGTTAGGTTTAGGATTAGGTTTTGGGTGAGGTTGAGTGTGAGAGTTATGGTTAGGGTTAGGATTGGCTTAGGGTTAGGCTGTCAGTGAGGGTGAGGGTTAGGTTTAGGGTGAGGGTTAGGTTTAGGTTTAGGGTGAGCATTAGGATAAGGGTTAGGTTTAGGTTTAGGGTTAGGGTGTGGGCTATCATGAGGGTGAGGGTTAGGATTACAGTTAGGGTGAGGTTTAGGGTTAGGATTAGGTTTAGTAATAGGGTGGGGATTAGGGTTAAGGTTATGATGAGGGTGAGGTTTAGGGTAAGGTTGAGGGTTAGGATTAGGTCTAGGTTTTAGGGTGAGGTTTAGGGTTAGGGTGATGGTTAGGGTTAGTGTGAGGATTAGTGTTAGGGTTAGGGTTAGTGTTTATGTGAGGGGAAGTGTTAGGGTGAGGGTTAATTTTATGGTGATGCTTAGGGTTACAATGAGAGTTAGGATTAGGTTTAGTGTTATTGTTAGAGTTAGGGTTAGGGTTACGGTTACTGTGAGGGTGAGGTTTAGGGTTCGGTTTAGGGTGAGGTTTATATTAAGGGTTAGGGTAAGAGTTAGGGTTAGGGTGAGAGTGAGGTTTAGGGTTAGAGTTAGCGTTAGTGTTAGTGTTAGTGTTAGGGTGAGGGTTAGTGTGAGGGTTAGTGTGAGGGTTAGGGTTAGGCTTAAGCTTAGGTTTAAGTTTAGGCTTAGGCCGAGATTGAGGGTTAGGGTTAGGGTTAGGTTGAGGGCTAGGGTGAGAATGAGGTTTAGGGTTAGGGTTAGGGTGAGGTTTAGGGTGAAGGTGAGGTTTAGGGTTAGGGTTAGGGTGAGGTTTTATGTTATGTTTAGGGTTAGGGTTAAGGCGAGGGTGAGGGTTAGGGTTAGAGTTAGGGTTAGGGTGAGGGTTAGGGTGAGGATTACTGTTAGTGTTAGTGTTAGGGGTAGGGTTAGGCTGAGAGTTAGGGTGAGGGTGAGGGTTAGGGTAAGGTTTAGGATTAGGATTAGGGTTAAGGTGAGGGTGAGTGTGAGGTTAGTGTTAGGGTTAGGGTTAGGGTTAGCATTAGGGTTAGGGTGAGGGTGAGGGTTAGCTTTTGGGTTAGGTTTAGAGTGAGGGTAAGGTTGAGGCTTATGGTGAGGTTTAGGGATAGGATTAGCATTAGTGTATGTGCTAGGATGAGCAATAGGGTTAGGGTTTGCTTTAGAGTGAGGGTTAGGGTGAGGGTTAGGTTTAGGTTTATTGTTAGGGTTAGGGTTGGTGTTAGGATTAGGATTAGGGTTACGGTGACTGTGAGTGTGACAGTTAGGGTTAGGGTTAGTGTTAGGCTTAGGGTTAGGCTGAGGCTGAGGGTTAGATTAAGGGTGAGGTTTTGGTTTAGGTTTAGAGTGAGGTTTAGGGTGAGGGTTAGGGTTAGATTAGGGTTAGGGTATGTCCTAGGGTGAGAATGAGGGTTAGTGTTAGGTTTAGGGTGATGTTTAGCGTTAGGGTTAGGGTCAGGGTTAGCGTTAGGGTGAGGGTTTGGGTTAGGGTTAGAGTTACGTTGAGGATGAAGTTGAAGTTTAGGTTTAAGGTTATGGTTATTCTTAGGGTTAGGATTAAAGTTAAGGTTAAGATAAGGGTGAGGATTAGGGTGATTTTGAGGGTTAGGGTTAGGGTTAGGATGAGGTTTTTAGTTAGGGTTAGTGTTAGGGTGAGGGTGAGGTTTAGGGTTATTGTTAGGGTTAGGGTTAGGATTAGTGTGAGTGTTAGGGTTAGGGTTAGTGTTATGGTTAGGGTTATGGTGAGGGCTAGTGTGAGGGTGAGGGTTAGGGTTAGGGTTAGACTTAGGCTTAGTGTTAAGCTGAGGGTGAGGGTGAGGGTGAGGTTTAGGGTTAGGGTAAGTGTTAGGGTTAGTGTTAGGCGGAGGGTGAGGGTGAGGGTGAGGGTTAGGTTTAGGTTGAGTGTGAGGTTTAGGGTTAGGGTTAGCGTTAGAGTGCAGGTTAGTGTGAGGTTTAGGGTTAGTGTTATTGTAATGGTTATGGTGAGGGTGAGGGTGAGTGTGAGGGTTAGGTTTAGCCTTAGACTTATGCCTAGGCCAAGCTTGAGGGTGAAGGTGAGGGTTAGGGTTAGGGTGATTCTTAGGGTTTTAGGGTTAGGGTGAGGTTTAGGGTGAGGTTTAGGTTTAAGATTAGGGTAATGTGATTGCTAGGGTGAGTCTGAGGTTTAGGGTTAAAGTTAGGGTGAGGTTTAGCGTTAGGGTTAGGTTTAGTGCTAGGGTGAGTTTTAGGGTGAGGATTACGGTGAGGGTGAGGGTTAGGGTTAGGGTGAGGGTTAGGGTAGGGTGAGGGTGAGAATGAGGGTTAGATTAGGGTTAGGGTTTGTGTTATTGTTAGTGTTATTGTTAGGTTTAAGTTTACAGTGAGGGTTAGGCTGAGGGTGATGGTTAGTTTGAGGTTTAGGTTAGGGTTAGGGTAAGGGTTAGGGTGAGGGTTTAGGTTAGAGTTAAGGTTATGGTGAGGGTGAGTGTTAGGGTTAGGGTGAGGTTTAGTATTATTGTTAGGGTTAGAGTTAGAGTTACGGCGAAGGTGAGGGTGATTGTGAGGGTTAGGGTTAGGATTAGTGTTAGGGTCCCCCTAACCCTCATCCTAACCCTACCCCTACCCCTAACACTAACCCTAACTCTCACCCTAACCCTCACCCTAACCCTAACTCTAACCCTAAACCTCACCCTCGCCCTAACCCTAACGCTAACCATAACCCTAAACCTCACCCTTCCCCTAACCCTAAACCTCAGCCTAACCCTAAACATCACCCTAACCCTAACCCTAAAACTCACCCTCACTCTAGCCCTCACCCTAAACCTAACTCTCACTCTAACCCAAACCCTAACCCTCACCCTCACCCTCACATTAACCCTAACCCTAAACCTCACCCTCACCCTAAACCATACCCTAACCCTAACACTCACTCTAACCCTAAGCCTAACCCTAACCCTAATCCTAACCCTCACACTCACCCTCAATTTAACCATAAGCCTAATCGTAACCCTAACTCTAACCCTCACACTACCCTAATCCTAACCATAACACTCACCCTAACCCTAACCCTAACCCGAACCCTTATCCGAACCCTCCCATTTACTGTAATCCTCACTCTCAGCCTAACCCTCATCTTTACTCTTACTGTCACCCTCATCCTAACCCTCACCCCAATCCTAAACCTCATCCTAACCCTCACCCTAACCGTAACTCTAACAATCACCCTAACCCTAACCCTCACCCTCACCTTCAGCCTCAGCCAAAACCTAAGCCTAAGCCTATACCTAACCCTTAACCTCACACTGAACCTAGCCGTCTCCCTAACCCTAATCCAAACCCTAACCCTCATCCTAACCCTCAACCTAACCATAACCGGAACCATAACTCGAATCCTAATCCTCATCCCCACCCTCATCCTCAGCCTAACCCTAAGCCTAAGCCTAATTTGAACACTAACCCTCACCCTAACTCTGACCCTAACCATAAACTTAACCCTAACCTTCACACTCACCTTAGTCCTCACCCTAACCTTCACCTCAAACCTAACCCTCACATTCACCGTAACACGAACCCTAAAACTCACCCTAACCCTACCCCTAACCCTAACATTAAACCTCACCCTAACCCTAACAATAAACCTCACCCTCAACCTAGCCCTCACACTAACCCAAATTGTAACCCTAACCCTCATACTAACCGTCACCCTAACAATAACCCTAACCCTCACCCTAACCCTAAACCTTATTCTAACCTTAAACTAACACTAACCCATAGCCTCACCGTGACCCTAACCCTAAACCTAAACCTAACCCTAAAACTAACCCAAACCCTAAACCTCACTGTAACCCTAACCCTCAGCCTCACCTTACCCTCATCCTAACCCTATTCCTAATCCTAACCCTCATGCTAAACCTCACCCTAACCCTAATCCTTACCCTAAACCTAGACCTAATCCTAACCCTCAACCTAAAACTAAACCTCAACCTCACCATAACCTTAACCCTCACCCTATGCCTAAACCTAATCCTATCCCTAACCCTAACCATCACCCTAATCCTCACCCTAACCCTAACCCTCACCCTCACTGTAACTCTAACCCTAACCCTAACAATAACACTAACCCAAACCCTCACCCTAAACCTAACTCTAACCATAAACCTCAACGTCACCTCACCCTGACCGCAAACTTAACTCTAAACATAACGCTAACAATAACCCTAACCCTAACACTCAGCCTTACCCTAAACCTCACCCTAACCCTAACACTAATCATCAATCTAACCCTCACCCTCACCCTACCCCTACCCCTAACCCTCACCCTAACCCTAACCCTCAGCCTTATAGTAACTCTCACCCTCAGCCCAACCCTAACATTTAACCTTACCTTCATCCCCACCCTAACACTCACGCTAACCTTAACCCTCACCCTAAACCCAACTCTTCCTATAAACCTCACCCTCACCATTACCCTAACTCTAACCCTAAACCTAACACTAAACCTCACCATAACCCTAACCATAACCTTCACCCTAACCCTAAACCTCACCCTCTCCCATACACTCAGCCTAAACCTAAGGCTAACACTAACTGTAATCCTCACACTCACCCTAACCCTAATCCTAAACCTCACCCTCACCCTAGCCCTCACCCTATCCCTAACCTTCATCCTCACCATAAACCTCACACTAACCCTAAAATTAATCCTCAGTCTAAACCAAACCCTCACCCTAACCCTAACCCTAACCCTCTCCATATCCCTAAACCTCACATTTACCGTAATCCTCACTCTCAGCCTAACCCTCAACTTTACCCTTACTGTCACCCTCAGCCTAACCCTCACACTAACCCTAACCCACATACTCAACCTCACCCTGACCGTAACCCTAATCATCACCCTAACCGTAACCCTCACCCACATCTTAATTTTAACACTTACCCTCACACTAACCCTCACCCTAACCCTAACTCTAACCCTAACCCTAAAACTAAACCTCACCCTAACCCTAACCCTAACACTAAGCCTAACCCTAACCCTCTCCCTTAACTCACCCTAAGCCTAAACCTAAGGCTAACCCTAACACTAACCCTAACCTTCACACTCAACCTCACCCTAACCCTAACCCTCACCCTCACCCTCACCCTCAGCCTAACCCTAAGCCTAACTTTTACCCAAACCCTCACACACACCATAAGCCTAACCTAATCCTAATCCTAATCATATCCATAACACTCACCCTAACCCTAACACTCACCCTAACCCTAACACTAACCCTAATCCTAACCCTCAACCTAACGCTAACTCTAACACTTAACCTCACCCTTACCCTAAACATAACCCTAAACCTCACCCTAACCCTAATACTAAACCTCACACTCACCCTAGCCCTCACTCTAACCCTAATCCTAACCCTAACATTCATCCTCACCCTCACATTAACCCTAATCCTAACCCTCACCCTACCCCTAACCCTCACCCTCAACCTCATCCTCAGCCTAACCCCAAGCCTAACCCTAAACCTAACCCTAACCCACACACTCAACCTCACCCTAACCCTAATCCTAAAACTAAATCTAACCCTAACCCTCACACTAACCCTCAACCTAACCCTAACCTAACACTATCCCTAACACTAACACTAACACTAACCCTCACCCTAAGCCTAAATTTAACCCTAAACCTCACCCTCACCCTAACCCTAACTCTAACACTAAACCTAACCCTAAACCTCACCCTAACCCTAACCCTTACCCTCACCCTCAAAATCAACCTCAACATAACCCTAAACCTACAATGAACAATAATCCTAACCCTAACCCTAACCCTCACCCTAACTATAATCCTCATCCTCATCCTAACCCTCACCCTAACACGATCACCCTAACACTAACCCTAACCCTAACACTAACCCTAACACTAACCCTAAACCTCACCCTCAGCCTAAACCTCACCCTACCCCTAACCCTAGCGTTAGGGTGAGGTTTAGGGTTAAGGTGAGGTTTAGGGTAAGTGTGAGTGTTAATGTTAGGTTTCGGTTTTGTGTTAGGTTTAGGCGGAGGGTTAGGGTCAGGGTTAGGTTTAGGGTTAGTATTATGGTTAGGGTTAAGGTGATGGTTAGGATTACGTTTAGCTTGAAGGTTAGGATGAGGTTTAGGGATAGGATGAGGGTTAGGGTAATGGTGATAGTAAGGGTAAATTTGAGGGGTAGTCTAAGGCTGAGGGCTAAGATAAGCGTGAGGGTTAAGGTTAGGGTGAGGGTTAGGTTAAGGTTGAGAGTTAGGGATTAGGGTGAGGGTGAGGGTTAGATTGAGGAGCATGGTTAGGGTTAGTGTGTGGTTTAGGGTGAGAATGAGGGTTTGGGTTAGGTGAGGGTAAGGGTTAGAATTAGGGTTAGGGTGAGGGCTAGGGTGAGGATGAGGGTTAGGGTTAGGGTTAGGGTGAGGTTTAGGGTTAGGGTGAGGGTTAGGGTTAGTGTAAGGGTTAGTGTTAGTGTTAGCGTTACTGTTTGGGTGAGGGTAAGTGTTAGGGTGAGGGTTAGGGTTAGGGTGAGGGTTATAGTTAGGGTTAGGTTAGTTTTAGGTTTAGTGTTACATTGAGGGTGAGGGTGAGGGTGAGGGTTAGGGTTAGGGTTAGGGTGAGGTTTAGGGTTAGGATTAGGGTTAGAGTTAGGGTTAGGGTGAGGGTGAGGTTTAGGGTTAGATTTAGGCTTAGGGTGATGGTTAGTGTTAGTGTTAGGGTTTGGGTTAGGGTGAGGGTTACTGTGAGGGTTATGGTTAGAGTTAGGGTTAGTGTTAGGATTAGGGTTAGGGTGAGGTTGAGTGTGTGGGTTAGGGTTAGATTTAGGGTTAGGCTTAGCGTTAGGCTGAGGGTGAGGTTGAGTGTGAGGGTTGGGTTTAGGTTGAGGGTTAGCATTAGGGTTAGTGTGAGGGTCAGGATGAGGGTTAGGGTTAGGATTAGGGTTAGAGTAAGAGCTAGGGTTAGGGTGAAGTTTAGTGTTAGGCTTAGGGTTAGGTTTAGGGTTAGGGTTAGGGTTAGGGTTAGTGTTAGGCTTAGGGATTGGGTGAGTGTTAGGGGTAGGATGAGGGTTATGGTTATGGTTAGTATTAGGATTCGGGTTAGGGTGAGTGTGAGGTTTAGGGTAAGGGTTAGGCTTAGGGTTAGGTTGAGGGTGAGGGTTAGGTTTAGGGTGAGGTTTAGTGTGAGGGTTAGGGTTATTGTTAGGGTTAGGGTGAGGGTTAGTGTGAGGGTTAGTGTTAAAGTTAGGGTGTGGGTGAGAGTTAGGGTTAGGGTGATGCTTAGGGTTACGGCCAGGGAGAGGGTTAGCATGAGGGTGAGAGTTAGTGTGAGTGTAAGGATGGGGGTGACAGTAAGGGTAGAGTTGAGGGTTGGGGTTAGGGTTAGGTTAGGGTTAGGGTGAGTGATAGGGTTAGGGTGAGGGTTATGGTTATGGTTAGGATTAGGATTAGGGTTAGGTTGAGGGTGAGTGCGTGGGTTAAGGTTAAGTTTAGGGTTAGGCTTAGGGTTAGGCTGATGGTGAGGATGAGGTTTAGGTTTAGGGTTAGTGTGAGTGATAATGTTACGGTGAGGGTTATGTTTAGGGTGTGGATTACGGTTAGGTTTAGGGTTAGGGTGAGGGCTACGGTGATGTGAGGTTTAGGGTTAGGGTTAGGTGAGGTTTAGGGTGAGGGTGAGGTTTAGGATTAGGTTTAGGCTGAGGTATAGGGTTATGGTTAGGGTTAGGGTTTGGGCGAATGTGAGGTTTAGGGTTAGAGTTAGGGTTATGGTGAGGTTTTGGGTGAGGTTTATGGTTAGTGTTAGTGTTAGGGGTAGGGTTAGGCTGAGGGTGAGTGTGAGTGTGAGGGGTAGTTTTAGGGTTAGGCTTAGGTTTAGGCTGAGGGTGAGGGTGAGGTTTAGGGTTAGGGTGAAGGTGAGGTTTAGGCTTAGACTTAGTGTTAGTGTGAGGGTTAGTCTGAGGTTTAGTGTTAGTTTAAGGGTGTGGGTGAGAGTTAGGGTTAGAGTGATGCTTAGGGTTACGGTCAGGGTGAGGGTTAGGATGAGGGTTAGGGTTAGTGTGAGGGTTAGTGTGAGGGTGAAAATAAGGGTAAAGTTGAGGGCTAGGCTGAGAGTGACGATTACGGTAAATGTGAGGGTTAGGGTTAGGGTGAGGTTTAGGGTTAGGGTTAGGGTGAGGGTGTGGTTAGACTGAGGATTAATTTTAGGGTTACTGTGAGGTTTAGGGTGAGGATGAGGGTTAGGGTAAGGGTGAGGGCTAGGGTGAGGGTGAGGGTTAGGGTTATGTTTAGGGTGAGTGTTATGGTTAGGGTGATGGTTAGAGTTAGTGTGAGGGTTAGTGTAAGGGTTAGGGTTAGTGTTAGGTTGAGGGTAAATGTTAGGCAGAGGATTAGGGTTGGGGTGAGGGTTATGGTTAGAATGAGGTTTAGGGTTAGGGTTATTGTTAGGGTTATGGTTCGGGTTAGGATGAGGTTTAGTGTTAGCATTAGGGTTAGGGTGAGGACGAGGGTGAGGTTGAGGTTTAGGGTTAGGGTTAGGCTTAGGCTTAGGGTTAGGCTGAGGCTGAGGCTGAGGCTGAGGTTAAGGGTTAGGGTTAGCATGATGGTTAAGGTTACGGTTAGGCTGAGTTTTAGGATGAGTGTTAGGGTTAGGGTGAGGGTTACGGTGAGGGTGACAGTAAGGGTAAAGTTGATGGTTAGGGTTAGGGTGAGGGTTAGGGTGAGGATTAGGGTTAGGGTTAGGGTGAGGGTGAGGGTTGGATGGAGGATTAGTTTTAGGGTTAGTGTGAGGTTTAGGGTGAGGATGAGGGTTAGGGTTAGGGTGAGGGCTAGTCTGAGTTTGAGGGTTATGTTGAGGTTTAGGTTTAAGGTGATGGTTAGGGTTAGTGTGACGGTAAGTGTTAGGATTAGGGTTACTGTTAGGGTGAAGGTAAGTGTTAGGGTGAGGGTTAGGTTTAGGGAGAGGGTTATGTTTTGGGTTAGGCTTAGTTTTAGGGTTATGGCTATTGTTAGGGTTAGGTTTAGTGTTACGGTTAAGGTGAGGGTGAGGGTTAGGGTTAGGGTTAGGTTTAGGGTTAGGGTTAGGGTGAGGGTTAGGTTGAGGTTTAGGGTTCGGTTTAGGATTAGGGTTATGGTGAGGGTGAGTGTGAGTGTTAGGATTAGGCTTAGGCTTAGGCTTAGGGTTAGGCTGAGGGTGAGGGTGGGAATGAGTTTTAGGTTTATGGTGATGGTTAGGTTTAGGGTTAGGGTTAGGATTAGGGTTAGGTAGAGGTCTAGTGTGAGGGTGAGGGTTAGGCTGAGGGTTAGCGTGAGTCTGAGGGTGAGGGTGAGGGTTAGGGTTAGGTTGAGGTTTAGGGTTAGGGTTTGGGTGAGGGTGAGGTTAAGAATGAGGATTAGTTTTAGGGTTAGTGTGACGTTTAGGGTGAGGATGATGGTTAGGGTTAGGGTGAGGGCTAGGGTGAGGGTGAGGGTTAGGGTGAGGGTGAGGTTTAGGGTTAGGGTGATGGTTAGGGTTAGTGTTAGTGTTAGGGTTATGGTTAGTGTTAGGGTGAGGTTAAGTGTTAGGATGAGGTTTAGGGTTAGGGTGAGGGTTATGGTTAGAATGAAGGTTAGGGTTAGGTATAGGGTTATTTTTAGGATTAATGTTAGAGTTATGGTTATGGTGAAGGTGAGGGTTAGGGTTAGGTTTAGGGTGAGGTTTATGTTAAGGGTTAGGGTTAGAGTTAGGGTTAGGGTGGGGGTGAGGTTTAGGGTTAGAGTTAGCCTTAGTGTTAGTGTTAGGGTCTAGGGTGAGGGTTAGTGTGAGGGTTAGGGTTAGGCTTAAGCTTACGGTTAGGCTTAAGCTTAGAATGAGAGTGAGGGTGAGGGTTAGGGTTAACGTTAGGGTTAGGGTTCGGGTTAAGGTTAGGGTGAGGGTTAGGATGAGGTGTAGGGTTAGGATTAGGGTTAGGTTGAGCACTAGGGTGATGGTTAGTGTGAGGGTTAGGGTTAGGGTTAGGGATAGGGTTAGGTTTAGGATTAGGTTTAGATTGAGGGTGAATGTGAGGGTTAGGGTTAGGGTTAGGGTTAGGCGTAGGATTAGGGTGAGTGTTAGGGATAGGGTTTCGTTTAGGGTGAGGGTGAGGGTTAGGGTTAGGATTAGGGTGAGGGTGAGGGTGAGGGTTTGGTTAAGGGTTAGTGTGAGGTTTAGGGTTATTGTGAGGATTATGTATATGGTGAGGGTTAGAGTTAGGTTTAGGGTTAGGGTTAGGGTGAGGTTTAGGGTGAGGGTGAGTTTTAGGGTTAGGGTTAGTGTGAGGTTTAGGGTTATGATTAGGGTTATTTTTAGGGCGAGTGTGAGGGTTAGGGTTAGAGTTAGGGTTAGGCTTAGGCTTAGGGTTTGGTTATGGCCTAGGGTGAGGGTGAGGGTTAAGGTTAGGGTTAGGTTGAGGGTTAGGGTGAGGGTTAGTGTTAGGGTTAGGGTTAGGGGTGGGTTTAAGGTTAGGCTTAATGTTAGGCCGAGGGTGAGGGTGAGGGTTAAGGTTAGGGTGAGGGTGTGGTTTAGGGTTAGATTTAGTGTTAGGGTTAGGTTAGTGTGAGTGTTAGGTTAAGGGTTAGTGTTATGGTTAGGGTTATGGTGCGGGTGAATGTGAGGGTTAGGGTTAGTCTTATGTTTAGGCTTAGGATTAGTCCGAGCATGAGGGTGAGGGTTAATGTTAGGGTTTTAGGATTAGGGTTATGGTTAGGGTGAGGGTGAGCTGGAGGGTTAGACTTAGGTTTAGGGAGAGGTTTAGTGTGAGGGTTAGGGTTAGGGTTGTTGTGAGGGTTAAGGTTAGGGTGATGGTTAGGTTGAGGTTTAATGTTAAGGTTAGGATTAGGTTTAGGACTACATTTTCCCTGAGGGTTAGGTTTAGGGTTCAGCTTAGTCTTAGGGTTAGGCTGAAGGTATGGATGGGGATGAGGATTAGGTTTAGAATGATGGTTAGGGTTATGGTTAGGAGGAGGGTTAGTGTTTTGATTAGGGTTAGGATGAGGGCTAGGATGAGGGTGAGTGTTAGGTTTAGGGGTAGGCTTAGGCTTAGGGTTAGGCTGAGGCTGAGGGTGAGGGTCAGGTTTAGGGTTAGGGTGATAGATGGGGTTAAAGTTAGGGTGAGAGTTAGTATAAGGATTAGGGTTAGAGTGCGGGTTAGGGTGAGGGTGACTTTATGGGTAAAGGTGAGCATTAGGCTGAGGGTGAGGTCTAGGGTTAGGGTGAGGTTTAGGGTAATGTGATGGTTAGGGTTAGTGTGAGGGTTAGTGTTAAGGTCAGGGTTAGTGTTAGGTTGAGTCTAAGTGTTAGGGTGAGGGTTAGGGTTAGGGTGATGTTTACGGTTAGGATGAGGGTTAGGGTTAGGGTTAAGGTTATTGTTAGGGTTAGGATTACGGTTACAGTGAGGATGAGGGTGAGGTTTAGGGTTAGGATGAATTTAGTTTTAGGGTTAGGGATAGAGTTAGGGTTAGGGTGAGGGTGAGATTGAGGTTTAGTGTTAGGGTGAGGGTTTGGGTTAATGTTAGGGTGAGGGTAAGTTTTAGGGTGAGGGTTTGGGTTAGGGTGAGTGTTATTGTTAGGGTGAGGTTTAGGAATAGTGTTAGGGTTTTTGTTAGGGTTAGGTTTAGGGTTACAGTTACGTTGAGGGTGAGGATGAGGGTTAGGGTTAAGGTTAGGGTGAAGTTTAGGGTTTGGGTTAGGGTTAGAGTTAGGGTTAGGGTGAGAGTGCGGTTTAGGGTTAGAGTTAGGTTTAGGGTGAGGGTTAGGTTGAGGGTTAGGGGTAGGGTTAGTGTTAGGGTAAGGGTTAGGGTGAGAGGTAGAGGGAGGGTTAGGGTTAGGGTTAGGGTTAGGTTTAGGATTAGGGTTAGGGTGAGGGCGATTCTGTGTGTTAGGGTTAGGTTTAGGGTTAGTCTTAGGGTTAGGCTGAGTGTGAGGTTAAAGGTGAGGATTAAGGTACGGGTTAGTGTTAGGGTTAGGGTGAGGTTTAGGGTGAGGTTGAGGGATAGGGTTAGGGTTAGGATTAGGATTAGTGTTAGGCTTAGTGTGAGTGTGAGGGATAGGGATAGGGTTAGGGTTAGGCATAGGGTTAGGCTGAGGGTGAGAGTGAAGGCTGTGTTAGGGTGAGGGTTAGGGTTAGGGTGAGCTTTAGTGTTAGTGTTAGGGTTAGAGTTAGGGTTAGTAATAGTGTTAGGGTTAGGGTGAGAGTTAGGGGGAGGATTAGGGTTAGGGTTACAGTTAGAGTTAGCCTTAAGGTTAGGGTGAGGGTGAGGTTTAGGGATAGAATTAGGGTTAGGGTGAGGCTGAGGGTGAGGGTTAGTGTTAGGGTAAGTGTTAGGTTTGGGGATAGGGTGAGGGTTAGTTTGAGGGTGAGGGTTAGGGTTAGGCTTAGGATTAGGATTAGGATTAGGGATAGGGTGAGTGTGAGGGTTAGGGTTAGTGTTAGGGTTAACCTTAGGTTTAGGCTGAAGTTGAGGATGAGGGTGAGGGTTAGGATTAGTGTGAGGGTTAGGGTTAGGTTTAGGGTGAGTTTTAGTGTTAGGGTTAGGGTTAGGTTTAGGGTTAGGGTTAAGGTGAGGGTGAGGGTTAGGGTTAGGGTTAGGATTAGGGATAGGGTGAGGGTGAGTGTTAGGATTAGGGTTAGGGTTACATTTATTGTTAGTGTTATGGTTAAGGTTAACTTTGTGGTGAGGGTGAGGCTGAGGGTGAGGGTTAGGGTTAGGATTAGGGTTAAGTTTAGCTTTAGGGTTAGGGTTGGTGGTATTGTTAATGTTAGGGTTAGAGTTGTGGTGAGAGTGAGGGTGAAGGTGAGGGTGAGTGTTAGGGTTTGGTTTAGGGTGAGGTTTAGGGTTAGGGTGAGGATTAGGGTTAGGGTGAGGGTAAGGTTTAGCGTTAGACTTAAGGTTAGGGGGATAGTTAGGATGAGGGTTAGGGTTAGGGTGAGGGTTAGGTTGAAGTTTAGGTTTAGACTTACAGTTAGGTTTAGGATTAGGGTTATGGTGAGGGTGAGTGTGAGGATTAGGGTTAGGCTTAGGCTTAGGCTTAGTGTTGCCTGAGGGTGAGGATGGGGGTGGGGATTAAGGTTCTGGTGATTTTTAGGGTTAGGGTGAGGGTGAGGGTTAGGATGAGGGTTAGGGTTAGGATTAGGGTTATGGTGAGGGCCAGGGTGAGGGTGAGGTTTAGGGTTAGGATTAGGTTTAGGCTTATGGTTAGGCTGAGGGTGAGGTTGAGCTGAAGGTTTAGCATTAGGGTGATGGTTAGTGTTACGTTTAGGTTGAAGGTTAGCATGAGGTTTAGACATAGGGTGAGGGTTAGCGTGAGGGTGATGGTAAGGGTAAAGTTGAGGGTTAGGCTGAGGGTGAGGGTTAAGATCAGGGTGAGGGTTAGTGTTAGTGTGAGGGTTAGGGTAAGGGTGAGGGTTAGGGGTTAGTGTGAGGGTAAGGGTTAGATTGAGTATTAGGGTTAGGGTTAGTGTGAGGTTTAGGGTGAGGATGAGTGTTAGGGTTAGGGTGAGGGTTAAGGTTAGGGTGAGGGCTAGGGTGAGGGTGAGGGTTAGGGTTAGGATTAGGGTTAGGGTGAGTTATAGGGTTAGGGTGACAATTAGGGTTAGTGTATGGGTTAGTGTTAGGGTTAGGGTTAGTGTTAGTGTGAGGGTAAGTGTTAGGGTGAGGTTTAGGGTTTGGGTGAGTTTTATAGTTAGGGTGATGTTTAGGGTTAGGTTAGGGTTATTGTTGTTGTTAGGTTTAGGGTTATGTTGAGGTTGAGGGTGAAGGTGAGGGTTAGGGTTAGTGTTAGGGTGAGGTTTAGGGTTATGATTAGGTTTAGAGTTAGGAATAGGTTGAGGGTGAGGTTTAGGATTAAAGTTAGGCTTAGGGTGAGGGTTAGTGTGAGGGTTAGCGTTAGGGACAGTTTTAGGTTATGGTTATTGTGAGAGTTAGTGTGAGGGTTAGGGTTAGAGTGAAGGTTAGGCTTAGGATTAGGGTTAGGGTGAGGATGAGTGTGTGGGTTAGGGTTAGGTTTAGGGTTAGGCTTAGGGTTAGGCTTAGACTGAGGTTGAATGTGAGGCTTAAGGTTAGGGTGAGGGCTCGAGTTAAGGTTAGATTGAGGGTAAGGATGAGGGTTAGGGTTAGGATTAGGGTTAAGGTGAGCACTGGAGTGACGGTTAGTGTGAGGGTTAGGGTTAGGGATAGGGTTAGGTTTAGGATTATGGTTAGGTTGAGGGTGAGTGTGAGGTTTAGGGTTAGGGTTAGGGTTAGGCTGACGGTTAGGTTTAGGGTTAGTGTTAGGGTTTGATTTAGGCTGAGGGTGAGGTTTAGCGTTAGGGTTAGGGTTAGGCTGAGGATGAGGGTGGGGGTGAGGATTAGGGTTAGCGTGAGGGTTAGGTTTAGAGTCAGTGTTATTGTTAGGGTTAGGGTTAGAGTTATGGTGAGGGTGAGGTTGCGGGTGAGGGTTAGGGTTGGGATTAGGGTGAGATTTAGAGTTAGGGTTGGAGATAGGGTTAGTGTAAGTGTTGGGCTTAGGGTTAGGCTGAGGGTGAGGGTGGGGATGAGGATTAGGTTTAGGTTTAGGGTTAGGGTTAGAGTTAGGGTTAGGCTTAGGCTTAGGATTAGGCTGAGGGTGAGGTTGGGGCGAGGATTAGGGTTTTTGTGATGGTTAGGTTGATGGTTAGGATGAGGGTTAGGGTTAGGATTAGGGTTAGGGTGAGGGCTAGGGTGAGGTTGAGGGATAGGGTTAGGTATAGGCTTAGGCTTAGTGTTAGTCTGAGTGTGAGGTTGAGGGTGAGGGTTAGGGTTATGGTGATGGTTAGGTTTACGGTTAGGGTGAGGGTTAGGATGAGTGTTAGGTTTAGGGTGATTGTGATGGTAAGTGTAAATGTGAGGGTTAGGCTGAGGGTGAGGGTTAAGATAAGGTAAGGGCTAGGGTTAGGGTGCGGGTTAGGTTAAGCTTTATGGTTAGGGTTAGGGTGAGGGTGAGGGTTAGATTGAGAATTAGGGTTAGGGTTAGTGTGCGGTTTAGGGTAAGGATGAGGGTTAGGTTTAGGGTGATGGTTAGGGTTAGAATTAGGGTTAGGGTGAGGGCTAGGGTGAGCGTGAGGATTAGGGTTGGGTTTAGGGTGAGGTTGAGGTTTAGGTTAAGGTTGAGTGTTAAGATTAGTGTGAGGGTTAATGTTATGGTTAGGGTTAGTGTAAGGGTGAGGGTAAGTGTTAGGGTGATGGTTAGGGTTAGGGTTATTGTTAGGGTTAGGTTTATGGTTAAACTTGCAGTGAGGGTGAGGGTTAGGGTTAGGTTTAGGGTTAGGTTTAGGGTTAGGGTTACAGTTAGAAATTGGGTTAGGGCTAGGATTAGGCTTAGGGTGAAGGTTAAGTCGAGGGTGAGGGTGAGGGTTAGGGTTAGGTTTAGGATTAGGTTGAGGGTGAGGGTGAGTGTGTGGGGTAGGGTTAGGTTTAGGGTTAGGCTTAGGGTTAGGCTAAGGGTTAGGTTGAGGGTGAGGGTTATGTTTAGGGTGAGGGTTAGGGTTAGGGTTAGGGTAGTTTTAATGTTAGGTTTAGGTTTAGGGATAGGTTGAGGTTTAGGGTTAGGGTTATCTTGAGGGTGAAGGTTAGGGTTAGGTTGAGGGTTAGGATTAGGGCTAGGTTTAGGTTGAATGTTAGGGTTAGGGATTTGGTAAGAGTTATCATGAGGGAAAGGGTTAGGATTAGCGTTAGGATGGGGGCTAGGGTGAGAGTGAGTGTTAGGTTTAGGGTAATGGTGAGGTTTATGTTTTGGGTAAGTTTTAGGGTTAGGGTGAGGGTTAGGGTTAGGGTTATGGTGAGGGTCAGGGTTAGGGTTTGGTTGAGGGTTAGAATTAGGTTTAGTGTTAGGGTGAGTGTTAGGATGAGGGTTAGAGATACAATTAGGGTTAAGCTCAGGGCTGGGGTGAGGGTGAGGGTAAGTGTTAGGGTTAGGGTAAGTTTTATGGTTAGGGTGAAGGTGAGGTTAAGGGTTAGGGTTAGGGTTAGGGTTAGGCTTAGGGAAAGGCTGAGTGTGAGTGAAAGGGTGAGGGTTAGGGTGAGGGTTAGGTTTAGGGTTAGAGTTAGGGTTAGGGTTAGAGTGAGCATTATGGTAAGGGTTAGGGTTAGGGATAGGGTTAGGTTTAGGTTTAGGTTTTGGGTGAGGGTGAGTGTGGGGTTTATGGTTAGGGTTAGGGTTTTTCTTAGGGATAGGCTGAAGGTGAGGGTGAGAGTTAGGGTTACAGTGAGGGTTTGGGTGAGTGTTAGGATGTGGGTTAGGTTTAGGATTAGGGTGAGGTTTAGGGTTGGGTTTAGGGTGAGAGTTAGGGTTAGGTTTAAGGTGAGGTTTAGGGTTAGGGTTAAGGTTAGGTTTAGGGATAGGGTGAAGGTTAGGGTTAGGGTTATGTTGAGGGTGAGGTTTAGGTTTAGGTTGAGGGATAGTATTAAGGCTAGGTTTAGGGTGAGTTTTAGGGTGAGGGTTTGCATGAGGGGTAGGGTTAAGATTTGGGTTAGGATGAGGGCTAGGGTTAGGTTGAGGTTTAGGCTGAGGGTTTGGGTTAAGGTGAGGGTGTGGGTTAGGTTTGGACTGAAGGTTACTGTGAGGACTAAGGTGAGGGTTAGGGTTAGGGTTAGGGTGAGGGTTAGGTTGAGGTTTAGGTTTAGGGTTAGGGTTAGGATTAGGGTTAATATGAGGGTAAGTGTAAGGGTTAGGGTGAGGGTTATCCTTAGGCTTAGGGTTAGGCTGAGTGTGAGGTTGGGGATGAGGATTAGGTTTAGAATGATGGTTCCAGTTATGATTAGGTTGAGTGTTATGATGAGGGTTAGGGTTAGGATTAGGGATACGGTGAGGTCTAGGGTGAGTGTGAGGTTTAGGGTTAAGTTTAGGCTTAGGCTTAGGGTTAGACTAAGGCTGAAGGTAAGGGTGAGGGTTAGGGTTAGGGTGATGGTTAGTGTTACAGTAAGGGTGAGGGTTAGGATGAGGGTTAGGATTAGGGTGAGGGTTAGGATGAGGGTGACAGTAAGAGTAAAGATGAGGGTTAGGCCTCAGCCTAACCCTCAGGGTGAGGTTTAGTGTTAGGGTTAGGGTTAGAATTAGGGTTAGGGTGAGGGTGAAGTTTAACGGTAGAGTTAGGGATAGGGTGAGGGTTAGGGTGAGGGTTAGGGTTAGGGTGAGGGTTAGTGTGGGAGTGACGGTAAGGGTAAACATGAGGGTTAGGCTGAGGGTGAGAGTTACTGTAAGGGTGAGGGTTAGGTTCAGGGTGAGATTTAGGTTGAGGATGAGGTGAGGGTTATGGTAAGGTTGACGGTGAGTGTTTGGGTTAGGGTGAGTATGAGGGTTAGACTGAGGATTAGTGTAAGGGTTAGTATGAGGTTTAGGGTGAGGCTGATGGTTAGGGTTAGGGTGAGGAATAGGGTAAAGTTGAGGGTTAGGGTTAGGGTTTGGGTGAGGTTTAAGTTTAGGGTGATGGTTAGTGGTAGTGTGAGGGATAGTTTTTGGGTTAGTGTTAATGTTAGGGTTAGCATAAGTGTTAGGGTAAGGTATAGGTTTAGGGTGAGGTTTACGGTTAAGGTTAGGGTTTGGGTTATGGTGAAGGTGAGGTTTAGGGTTAGAGTTAAATTTAGGGTGAGGGTTAGGGTTAGGGTTAGGGTTAGGTTACTGTTAGGTTAGGGATAAGGTGAGGTTTAGTGTGGGGGTGAAGGTTAGTGTTAGGGTTCAGATTAGGATTAGGGTTAAGGTGAGGGTGAGTGTGAGTGTTAGGTTTAGGGTTAGGATTAGGATTAGAGTTAGGGTGAGGGTGAGGGTTACGGTTAGGGTGAGTGTTGGGATTAGGGTTAGTGTGAGGGTTAGGGTGAGTGTTAATCTTAGACTTAGGGTTTGGTTGTGGGCTAGGGTGAGGGTGAGGGTTGGGGTGAGGGTTAGGGTGAGGGTTTGGTTAGTGTTAGGTTTAGGGTTGGGATTAGGTTTAGGCAAAATGTTAGGCTGAGGGCGTGGGTGAGGGTGAGGGTTATGGTGAGGGTGAGGGTTAGGGTTAGGGTTAGGGTATGATTTAGTGTTAGGGTTAGGGTTAGTGTTAGTCTTAGGTTTAAGTTGAGAGTTAGGGGGAGGGTCAGGGTTAGGGTGAGACTTATGTTTAGCATTAGGGTTAGGGTGAGGGTGAGGTTTAGGGATAAATTAGGGTTAGGGTGAATCTGAGGGTGAGGTTTAATGTTAGGGTTAGTGTTAGGGTTAGGGTTAGGGTGAGGGTTAGGTTGAGGGTGAGGATTAGGGTTAGGGTTAGGATTAGGATTAGCATTAGGGTTAGTGTGAGGGTTCGGGTTAGCCTTAGGTTTAGGCTGAATGTGAGGGTGAGGGTTAAGTTTAGGTTTAGGTTGAGGGTTAGGTTTAGGGTTAGGGTGAGGTTTAGTGTTAGGGTTAGTGTTAGAATTAGGGTTAGGGTGAGGGTGAAGTTTAACAGTAGAGTTAGGGATAGGGTGAGGGTTAGGGTGAGGGTTAGGGTTAGGGTGAGGGTTAGTGTGGGAGTGACGGTAAGGGTAAACATGAGGGTTAGGCTGAGGGTGAGAGTTACTGTAAGGGTGAGGGTTAGGTTCAGGGTGAGATTTAGGTTGAGGATGAGTGTAAGGTTTTGGGTGAGTGCTAGGGTAAGGGTGAGGGTTAGGGTTAGGGTTAGGGTGAGGGTGTTAGGTTGAGGGTTGGGGTAAGGTTGAGGGTTATGGTTTATGTGAGGGTTAGGGTTAGGGTTAGGTTTATTGTTATGTTTAGGGTTAGGGTTTAGGTTACGGTGAGGGTGAGTGTGAAGGTTAGGGTTAGGCTTAGGTTTAGGCTTACGGTTAGGGTGAGGTTTAGGGTTATGGTTATGGTGAGGTTTAGGGTTAGGGTTAGGGTTAGGGTTAGGGTGAGGTTGAGATTTTGGGGTTAGATTTAGGGTTAGATTGAGCCTGAGGGTGAGGCTTAGGTTTAGGGTTAGTGTTAGGGTGAGGGTTAGGTTGAGGGTTAGTGTGAGGGTGAGGGTTAGGGTTAGGGTTAGGATTAGGATTAGGGTTAGTGTCAGGGTTAGGGTTAGGATTAGGGTTAGGATGAGTGTGAGTGTTACGATTAGGGTTAGGTTTAGGGTTAGGGTTAGGTTTAGGGTTAGGATTAGTGTTATTCGTAGGGTTAGGTTTAGGGTTAGGCTTACGGTTAGGCTGAGGGTGAGGTTGAGGATGAGGATTAGGGTTAGGGTGAGAGTTAGGGTTAGGGTGAGTTTTAGGGCTATGTTTAGGGTGAGGTTGCGGGTTAGATTGAGGATTATTGTTAAGGTTAGTGTGAGGTTTAGGGTGAGGATGAGCGTTAGGGTTAGGGTGAGGGTTAGGGTGAAGGTGAGGGTTAGGGTTAGGGTTAGGATGAGGTTTAGGATTAGGGTGATGGTTAGGGTTAGTGTGAGGGTTAGTGTTAGGGTTAGGGTTAGTGTTAGGTTGAGGGTTAGGGTTAGGATGAGTGTTATGGTTATGGTTAGCGTGAGTGTTAGGATTAGGGTTAGGGTTATTGTTAGTGTTAGGGTTAGGGTTTTGTTTAAGGTGAGGGTAAGGGTGTGGGTTAGGGTTGGGGATAGGATGAGGTTTAGGTTTAAGCTTAGGGTTAGAATTAGGGTTAGGGTGAGGGTGAGGTTTAGGATTAGACTTAGGTTTAGTGTTAGGTTTAGGGTTAGGGTTAGGGTTAGACTTAGGCTTAAGTTTAGGCTTAGGCCAAGCATGAGGGTGAGGGTTAGAGTTAGGGTAAGGGTGAGGAGTAGGGTTAGGGTTCTGATGAGGTTTATGTTTAGGATTAGGGTTGGGTTGAGGGCTAGGGTGAGGCTTAGTGTGAGGGTTAGGGTTAGGGATAGGGTTAGTTTTAGGATTAGGTTTAGGGTGAGGGTGAGTGTGAGCGTTAGGGTTAGGGTTAGGCTTAGTCTTAGGGTTAGGGTTTGGGTTAGGGTGAGTGTGCGGCTGAGGATTACGGTTAGGTTTAGGGTTAGGGTTAGGGTTAGGGTGAGGGTTAGGATGAAGGTTAAGGTTATGGTAAAGGTGAGACTTAGGGTTTGGGTGAGGGTTAGGGTTAGGATTAGGGTTAGGCTGAGGGTGAGTGTGAGGATTAGGGTTATGGTTATGGTTATGGTTAGGTTTAGGGTTAAAAATAGTGTTATTGTTAGGGTTAGGGTTCGAGTTAAGGTGAGGGTGAGGGTGAGGTTGAGGGTGAGGGTTAAGATTATAATTAGGGTGAGGTTTAGGGTTACAGGTAGGATGAGGGTTAGGGTGAGGGTGAGGTTTAGCCTTAGATTTTGGTTAGGGGTGGGTTAGTTCGTGGGTTCGGTTTAGGGTTCGTGTTAGGGTTAAGGTTAGTGTTAGGTTGAGGGTAAGTTTTAGTGTGAGGATTAGGGTTAGGATGAGGGTTATGGTTAGGTTGAGGGTTAGGGTTAGGGTTCGTGTTAGGGTTAAGTTTAGTGTTAGCTTGGGGGTTAGGGTTAGGGTTAGGCTTTCAACTTATAAGGAGATGTCAGTTCTCATATTGCACTCTATTTTCTGTTATCAGTTAACTATCTAAAATTATCTGAACTTATTGATTGATGTCCCACAATAATTTTGTTGGCATGCTGAAAATATCTGGGTACTAAACAGAGGGGGGAATATAAGAATTAAGGAAATAGGCTGAAGTGAATATATCACATGAAACCATATCTTATTTTTCCCAGTCCCAAAGCACATTCCTTTCACAAAGTCATTGACAAATGAATAGTCCAATGAGCTACTGTGTCGTATTCACATAGGATCATAGCGTTAGGGTGAGGGTGAGGATTAGGGGTAGAGTTATCGTTAGAGTAATTGTTAGGGTTGGGGTGATGTTAAGGGTTAACGTGAGGGTTAGGGTGAGGGTGAGGGTGACGGTGGGGAGAGGGTTAGGGTTAGTGTGAGGGTTAGGGTTAGGGGAAGGTTGTGGGTGATGTTTAGATTGAGGATTAATTTTAGGGTTAGTGTGAGGTTTAGGGTGAGGATGAGGGTTAGGGTTAGGGTTAGGGCTAGGGTGAGGGTGAGGGTTAGCTTTAGGTTTAGGGTGAGGTTTAGAGTTAGGGTGATGGTTAGGGTTAGTGTGAGTGTTAGTGTTAGGGATAGGGTTAGTGTTATGGTAATGGTAAGTGTTAGGTTGAGGGCTAGGGTTAGGGTTAGTGTTAGGGTGAGGGTAAGTAGTAGGGTGAGGGTTAGGGTTAGTTTTAGGCTTAGGCTTAGGCTTAGGTAGAGCATGAGGGTGAGGGTGAGGGTTAGGATCAGAGTGAGGGTTAGGTTGAGGGTTAGGATGAGGTTTAGGGTTAGGATTAGGGTAAGGATGAGGGCTAGGTTGAGGGTTAGTGTGAGGGTTAGGATTAGGTTTAGGATTAGGGTTAGGGTGAGGTTAAGGGTTAGGGTTAGGGTTAGGGTTAAGGTTAGAATATGAGTGAGGGTTAGGGTTAGGGTGTGGGTGAGGATGAGGATTAGGATTAGGTTTAGGGTTAGGGTTAGGGTTACATTGAGGGTTAGGGTTAGGGTTAGGTTTAGGCTTCGGGTTAGGCTGAGGGTGAGGTTGGGGTTGAGGATTAGAGTTAGGGTTAGGGTTAGGCTTAGTTTTAGGGTTATTGTTAGTGTTAAGGTTAGGGTTAAGTTTTTGGTGAGGCTGAGGCTGAGGGTGTGGGTTTTTGTTAGGGTTCGGGTTAGGGTTAGTTTTAGGGTTAGGGTTAGTATTATTTTTAGGGTTAGGCTTAGAGTTACGGTGAGGTTGAGGGTGAGGGTGAGGTTTGGGGTTAGGGTGAGGTTTAGGGTTAGGGTTAGGGTTAAGGTTAGGATCAGGGTTAGGGTGTGGGTAAGTCTGAGGGTTAGGGTGAGGGTTAGGCTTAGGCTTATGGTTAGTCTGAGGGTGAGGGTGGGGGTGAGGATTAGGGTTAGGGTGATGGTTTGGGTTAGGGTTAGTGTTATTGTTAGGATTAGGGTTAGAGTTACAGTGTAGGAGAGGGTGCGGGTGAGGGTTAGGTTTAGGGTTAGGGTTAGGATAAGGGCTAGGATGAGGGTGAGGTTTCCGGTTAGGTTCAGGGTGAGCTTTAGGGTTAGGGTTAGGGTGAGGGTGAGGGTGAGGTTTAGGGTTAGAGTTAGGGTTAGGGTGAGGCTGACGGTGAGGGTGAGGGTTTGGTTTAGAGTTAAGATTAGGATTAGGTTTAGGGTTAGGCTGGGGGTGATGGTTAGGGTGAGGGTCATGTTGATGATGAGGGTTAGGTTTAGGCTGAAGACTAGGGTGAGGGTGAGGTTTAGGGATAGGGTTAGGAAGAGTTTTTGGGTTAGGGTGATGGTTAGGGTTAGTGTGAGGATTAGTGTTAGGGTTAGGGTTAGTGCTAGGGAAAGTGTTAGGGTGAGGGTTATGGTTAGGGTTATGGTTATGGTTAGGCTTAGCATTATTGTTAGGGTTAGGGTTAGGGTTAAACTTACTGTGAGGGTGAAGGTGCGGGTTAGGGTTAGAGTGAGGGTGAGGGTTAGAATTAGGGTTAGAGTGAGGGCTAGGGTGATGGTGAGTGTTAGGTTTAGGGTTAGGGTTAGGGTGAGGTTGAGGATTAGGCTGAGGGTTAGGGTTAATGTGAGGGTTAGTGTTAGGGTTGGGGTTAGTGTTAGGGTTAGTGTGAGGGCTATGGTTTGGGTGAGGGCTATGTTTTGGGTGAGGTTTAGGGTTAGGGTTAGGGTTGTTTTTAGGCTTCGGATTAGGTTTACGGTTATGGTGAGGGTGAGGATGAGGGTTAGGGTTAGGGTTAGGGTGAGATTTAGCGTTAGGGTGAGGGTTAGAGTTAGGCTTTTGGTGAGGGTGAGTTTTAGGTGTAGAGTTAGGGTTAGAGTGAGGTTTAGGGAGAGGGTTACGGTTACAGTGAGTGTTAGGGTGGGGGAGACGGTAAGGGAAAAGGTGATGGTTAGGCTGAGGTTGCGGTTTACAGTAAGGGTGAGTGTTAGAGTTAGGGTGAGGTATAGTTTAGGGTTAGGGTTAGGGTGAGGGTTAGATTGAGGATTAGTGTTAGGGTTAGTGTGAGGTTTAGGGTTAGGATGAGGGTTAGATTTAGAGTTAGGGTGAGATTTAGGGTTAGGGTGATGGGTAGTGTTAGTGTGAGTGTTAATGTTAGCTTTAGGGTTAGTTTTAGTTTGAGGGTAAGTTTTAGGGTGAGGGTGAGTGTAATGGTTAGGGTGAGGGTTAGGGTTAGGGTTAATGTTAGGGTTAGGGTTAGAGTTAGGGTTCGGGTGAGAGATAGGGTTCGGGTTAAGTTTCGGGTTAGGGTGAGGGTTAATGTAAGGATTAACTTGAAGGTGAGGGTTAGGGTTTGGTTGAGGGTTAGGGTTAGTATTAGGGTGAGGGTGAGGGTGAGGTTTAGGGTTAGTGTTAGAGTGAAGGTTAGGATGTGGATTAGGATTAGGGTTAGGGTGTGGTCTAGGGTGAGGTGGAGGTTTAAGGTAAGGGTTAGGATGAGGTTTAGGGTTAGGGTTAGGATTAGGGTTAGGGTGTGGGTGAGATTTAGGGTTAGAGTTAGTTTTAGTGTTCTGCTTAGTTTTGGGTGAGGGTTATGGTTAGGTTTAGGCTTAGGCTGAGGCATAGGATTAGGCCAAGCATGAGGGTGAGGGTTAGGGTTCGGGTTTGGGTGAGTGTTAGGGTTAGGGTTAGGGTGAGTGTTAAGATGTGGTTTAGGATTAGAATTAGGATAAGGGTGAGGGCTAGGCTGAGGGTTAGGGTGAGGGTTAGGGTTAGGGGTAGGGTTAGGTTTAGGATAAGGGTAAGAGTGAGGGTGAGTGTGAGGATTAGGGTTAGGGTTAGGGTTAGGCTTAATGTTAGGGTGAGGGTTAGGGTTGGGTGTGGGTTAGGGTTAGTGCAAGGCTGAGGATTAGGGTTAGGGTTTGGGTTAGTTTTAGTGTTACTGTGAGGTTTAGAATTAGGGTTAGAGTTAGGCTTAGGGTTATGCTGAGGATGAGGGTGGGGGTGAGGCTTAGAGTTAGGGTTAGGCTTAAGCTTAGGGTTAGTGTTATTGTTAGAATTAGGGTTAGATTTAGCGTGAGTGTGAGGTTTTGGGTGAGGGTTAGGGTGTGGGCTAGAGTGAGGGTGAGTTTTAGGGTTAGGGTTAGGGTGAGATTTAGGCTTAGGGTAAAGGTGAGGGTTATGGTGAGGGGAGGATTAGGCTTAGGGTTAGGATTAGGATTAGGGTAAGGATTAGGATGTGTGTGAGGGTTAGGGTTATGGTTAGGGTTAGGTAGGCTTAGGGTTAGGGTTAGGCTGAGTGTGAGGTTGAGGGTGAGGGTTAGGTTTAGGGTTAGGTTGAGGTTTAGTGTTAGTGTTAGGGTTAGAGTTAGGGTTAGGGTGAGGTTGAGGTTTAAGGGTGGAGTTTGTGTTACGGGTCAGGGTTAAGGTGGGGGTGACGGTAAGGGTAAAGTTAAGGGCTAGGTTGAGGGTGAGGGTTACTTTAAGGGTGAGGGTTAGGGTTAGGGTAAGGGTTAGGGTTAGGGTGAGGGTGAAGGTGAGTGTTAGATTGAGGATTAGTGTTAGGTTTAGTGTGAGGTTTAGGGTGAGGTTGAGGGTTAGGGTTAGGGTGAGGGCTAGGGTGAGGGTGAGGGTTAGGGTCAATGTTAGAGTGAGATTTAGGGTTAGGATGATTGTTAGGGTTAGTGTGATGGTTATTTTTAGGGTTAGGGTTAGTGTTAGCCTGAGGGTAAGTGTTAGGGTGAGGGTTAGGTTTAGGGTGAGGGTTATGGTTAGGGTGAGGTTGAGGGTTAGGTTTAGGGTTCGGTTGAGGTTGAGGCATAGGGCTAAGTTTAGGTTTAGGGTCAGGGTGAGGTTTAGTGTTAGACTTAGGGTTAGGTTGAGACTGAGGATGAGGGTTAGGGTTAGGATTAATGTTAGGGTTAGGCTTAAGGAGAGGGTTAGATTGAGGGTGAGGGTTAGGATTAGGGTTAGGCTTATGCTTAGGCTTAGGCCGAGCATGAGGGTGACGTTTTGGGTTAGATTGTTGGTTCTGTTTAGAATTAGTGTTATTGTTAGTGTTAAGGTTACAGTTACGGTGAGGGTTAGCGTTAGGGTGCCATTTAGGGTTAGGGTTAGGGTTAGGGTTAGGGTGAGGGTGAGGTTTACGATTAGAGGAGTGTGAGAGTTAGGGTTAGGGTTAGGGATAGGCTGAGGGTTAGATGCGGGCGAGGGTTTAGGGTTAGAGTTAGGGTTAGAGTGACGCTTCGGGTTAGGGTTAGGGTGAAAGTTGGGGGAGGGTAAGTGTTAGTGTTAGGGTTAGGGATAGGATTAGGGTTAGGGTAAAGGTGAGGGTCAGTGTGTTTGTTAGGGTTAGGGTTAGGTCTAGGGTTAGGCTTAGGTTTAGGCTGAGGGTGAAGGTGATGGTTAGGGTTAGGGTTAGGGTTAGGGATAGGGGGAGAGTTAGGATTAGGGTTAGGGTTAGGATTAGGGTTAAGGCAAGGGCTAGGGTGAGGGTGAGGTTTAGGGTTAGAGTTAGGGTGAGGTATATGGTTAAGGTTAGGGTTAGGGTGAGGGAGAAGTTTAGGGTTAGAGTTAGGGTTAGGGTGAAGCTATGGGTGAGGGTTAGGTTTAGGGTTAGTGTTAGCTTTAGGGTTAGGTTTAGGGTGAGGGTTACGGTTAGGTTTAGCGTTAGGGTTAGGCTGAATGTGAGCGTGAGGGTGAGGGTTAGGGTGAGGATGAGGGTTAGGGTTAGGGTGTGGGCTAGGGTTGGGTGAGGGTTAGAGATTTGGTTAGCGTGAGGTTTAGGGTTAGAGTGATGGTTAGTGTTATGTGAGGGTTAGTGTTAGGGTTAGTGTTAGGGTAAGTGTTAGGGTGAGGGTAAGGGTTAGGGTGAGGGTTATGTTTAGGGTGAGGATTAGGGTTATGGTTAAGGTTATTGTTAGTGTTAGGTTTAGGTTTATGGTGAGGGTGAGGGTGAGGGTTATATTTAGGTTTAGGATGAGGTTTAGGTTTAGGGTTAGGGATAGAATTAGGGTTAGTGTGACAGTGAGATTTCGGTTTAGAGTTAGGGTTTGTGATAGGGTTAGGGTTAGGGTGAGGGTTAGCGTTAGGATTAGTCTTAGGCTTAGGCTTTGGCCGAGCATGAGGGTGAGGGTTAGGGTTAGGGTGATGGTTCTCGTTAGGATTAGTGTTATTATGAGTGTTAGGGTTAGAGTTACGGTGAGGGTGAGGGTGCAGGTGAGGATTAGGGTTAGGGTTAGGATGGGGTTTACGGTTAGGGTTAGGGTTAGGGTTAGGGTGAGGCTGAGGGTGAGGGATAGGGTTAGGATTATTTTTAGGGTTAGGCTTAAGGTGAGGGTTAGGTTGAGTTTTAGGGTAAGGGTTAGGGTTAGGAGTAGGATTAGGGTTAGGGTTAGTGTGAGTGTGAGGGTTAGGGTGAGTGTTAGGCTTAGGTTGAGGGTTAGGGTTATGGGGAAGTTTAGGATTAGGGTTAGGTTTAGGATTAGGGTTAGGGTGAGGGTGAGTGTGTGTGTTAGGGTTAGGTTTAGGGTTAGACTTAGGGTTAGGCTGAGGGTGAATTTGAGGGTTAGAGTTAGGGTTAGGGTGAGGGTTAGGGTAAGAGTTAGGGGGACAGTTAGGAAGAAGGTTAGGGTTAGGATTAGGGTTCGGTGAGGGCTAGGGTGAGGGTGAGGTTTAGGTTTAGGTTTGGGGTGAGGGTTAGGGATAGGGTATGTGTGAGAGTTATGGTTCGGTTTAATTTTAGGGTTAGTTTGAGCGTTAGGATCAAGGTTATGGTGAAGGTGAGGGTTAGGGTTGGGTTTAGGGTTAGGGTTCGGATTAGGGGTTGAGTGAGGGTGACGGTGAGTGTTAGGTTTATTGTTAGGGTGAGGGTTAGGATGAGGGTTACGGTTAGGATTAGGGTGAGGGTGAGGGCTAGGGTGAGGGTGAGGTTTCGGGTTAGGGTTAGGGTGAGGTTTAGGGTTAGGTTTCATGTTAGGGTTAGGGTGAGTGTAAGGTTTAGGGTTAGAGTTAGGGTTAGGGTGAGGCTGAGTTTGAGGGTTAGGGTTAGTGTTAGTGTTAGATTTAGGGTTAAGGTGAGGTTTAGGTTGAGTGTGAGGGTTAGGCTTAGGGTTAGGATTAGATTTAGGGTAAGGGTTAAGGTGAGTGTGAGCGATATGGTTAGGGTTCGGTTTAGGCTTAGGGTTAGATTAAGGGTGAGGGTGGGGGTGAGCGTTAGGTTTAGTGTGAGTGTGAGGGTTAGGGTTAGGTTGAGGGTTAGGTTTAGGGTTACGGTGAGCGTGAGGTTTAGGGTTAGGTTGAGAGTTAGGGTTAGAGTTAGGGTTAGGGTGAGGGTTAAGGTTAGGGTTAGGGTGAGGGTAAGGATGAGGATTAGGGTTAGGATTAGGGTTAGGGTGAGGGCTATGGTGAGTTTGAGGGTTAGGGTTAGAGTTAGATTAAGGTTTAGGGTTAGGGTTAGGGTGAGTATTAGGTTGAGGGTTAGGGGTAGAGTGAAGGTGAGGATTAGGGTTAGGGTGAAGGTTAGGTTTAGGGTTAGGCTTAGGCTTAGGCTTAGACTTAGGCCGAGCATGAGGGTGAGGGTTCGGGTTCAGGTCCGGGTGAGGGTTAGGGTTAGGTTGAGAGTTAGGTTGAGGTTTAGGGTTAGAATAAGTTTAAGGGTGAGGGCTAGGCTGAAGGTTAGGGTGAGGGTTAGGATTAGGGATAGGGTTAGGTTTAGGATTAGGGTTAGGGTGAGTGTGAGGGTTTGGATTAGGTTAGGGTTAGGCTTAGAGTTAGGATGAGGTTTAGGGTTAGGGTTTGGTTTAGGGTGAGGTTGAGGCTGAGGATTAGGGTTAGGTTTCAGGTTAGGTTTAGGGGTAGTGTTAGTGTTAGGGTTAGGGTTAGGGTTAGGGTGAGGGTGAGGATTAGATATAGGGTTAGGGGGAGGGATAGGGTGAGGGTTAGGGTTAGGGGTAGAGTTAGGTTTAGGTTGAGGGTGAGGGTTAGGTTGAGGTTTAAGGGCAGTGTTAGGGTTAGGGTCAGTGTGAGGGATAGTGTTAGTGTTAGGGTGAGGGTAAGTGTTAGGGTGAGATTATGGGTTAGGGTGATGGTTAGAGTTAGGGTTAGGGTTAGGGTTATTGTTAGGTTGAGGTTTAGGGTTACGGTTACGGTGAGGGTGAGGTTGAGGGTTAGGGTTAGGGTTAGGTTGAGGTTTAGGGATTGGGTTTGGGGTAGATTTAGGGTTAAGGTTAGGGTGAGGTTTAGGGTTAGGGTGACGCTTAGGGTTAGGGTTAGGGTCAGAGTTAGGGGAGGGTAAGGGTTAGTGTTAGGGTTAGGGATAGGATTAGGTTTAGGGTTAAGGTGAGGGTCAGTGTGTTTGTTAGGGTTAGGTCTAGATTTAGGCTTAGATTTAGGCTGAGGGTGAGGGTGATGTTTTAGGGTTAGGGTTAGGGTTAGGGTTAGGGGGAGGGATATTATTAGGGTTAGGGTTAGGATTAGGGTTTCGGCAAGCACTAGGGTGAGGGTGAGGCTTAGGGTTAGAGGTAGGGTGAGGTCTAGGGTTAGGGTTAGGGTTAGGGTTAGGGTGAGGGTGAGGTTTAGGGTTAGAGTTAGGGTTAGGGTGAGGCTGAGGGTGAGGTTAGGGTTAGGGTTAGTGTTAGGTTTAGGTTTAGGGTTAGGGTGACGGTTACGGTTAGGTTTAGGGTTAGGTTTAGGCTGAGGGTGAGGGTTAGGTTGAGGATTAGGGTTAGGGTTAGGGTGAGGGCTAGGTTTGGGTGAGGGTTAGGGATAAGGTTAGCGTGACGTTTAGGGTTACGGTGATGGTTAGGGTTAGTGTGAGGGTTAGTGTTAGGGTTAGGGTTATTGTTAGGGTTAGGGTAAGTGTTAGGGTGAGGGTAAGGTTTAGGGTGAGGGTTATGGTTAGGGTGAGGGTTAGGGTTATGGTTAAGGTTATTGTTAGGGTTAGGGTTACGGTTAAGTTGAGGGTGAGGGTGAGGGTTACGGTTAGGGTTAGGATGAGGTTTAGGTTTAGGGTTAGGGATCGAATTAGGGTTAGGGTGACAGTGAGGTTTAGGGTTAGAGTTAGGGTTTGTGATAGGGTTAGGGTTATGGTGAGGTTTAGGGTTAGTTTTAGGCTTAGGCTTAGGCTTAGGCCGAGCATGAGGGTGAGGGTTAGGGTTAGGGTGATGGTTCTGTTTAGGATTAGTGTTATTGTTAGTGTTAGTGTTAGATTTATGGTGAGGGTGAGGGTGCAGGTTAGGTTTAGGGTTAGGGTTAAGGTGGGGTTTACGGTTAGGGTTTGGGTTAGGGTTAGGTTGAGGGTGAGGTTTAGTGTTAGATTTAGGGTAGTGTTATGGTGAGGTTTAGTGTTAGAGTTAGGGTTAGGGTGAGGCTGAGTGTGAGGGTTAGGGTTAGGATTAATATTAGGGTTAGCCTTATGGTGAGGGTTAGGTTGAGGGTGAGGGTTAGGGTTAGGGTTAGGAGTAGGATTAGGGTAAGGATAAGGGTGAGTGTGAGGGTTAGTGTTAGGGTTAGGGATAGGCTTAGGGTTAGGCTGAGGTTGAGGGTGAGTGTTAGGGTTAGCGTGAGGTATAGGATTAGGGTTTGGGTGAGTGTGAGGGTTAGGGTTAGGGTTATGCTGAGGATTAGGCTGAGGGTGAGGGTGTGGGTTAGGTTAGGATGAGGGTTAGGGTTATGGGGAGGGTTAGGCTCAGGGTTAGGGTTAGGATTAGGGTTAGGATGAGGGTGATTGTGTGTGTTATTGTAAGGTTTAGGGTTAGGCTTAGGGTTAGTCTGAGGGTGATTTTGAGGGTTAGGGTTAGGGTTAGGGGGAGGGTTAGGGTAAGGGTTAGGGGGAGGGTTAGTAAGAGGGTTAGGGTAAGGATTAGTGTTTGGTGAGGGCTAGGGTGAGGGTGAGGTTTAGGTTTAGGTTTGGAGTGAGGGTTAGGGTTAGGGTAAGGGTGAGAATTAGGGTTCGGGATAAGTTTAGGGTTAGGTTGAGGGTTTGGGTAAGGGTTACGGTTAGGATGAAGGTTAGGGTTAGGTTGAGGGTTAGGGTTCGGATTAGGGTTAGGGTGAAGGTGACGGTGAAGGTTAGGTTTAGTTTTAGGGTGAGGGTTTCGATGAGGGTTAGGCTTGGATTAAGTTTAGGGTGAGTGCTAGTGTGAGGGTGAGGTTTAGGGTTAGGGTTAGGGTGAGGTTTAGGGTTAGGGTTAGTGTTAGGGTTAGGGTGAGGATGAGGTTTAGGGTTAGAGTTAGGGTTAGGTTGAGGTTGAGTTTGAGGGTTAGTGTTAGTGTTAGTGTTAGATTTAGGGTTAGGTTGAGTGTGAGGGTTAGGCTTAGGGTTAGGATTATGTTTAGGTTAAGGGTTAGGGTGAGTGTGAGCGATATTGTTAGGGTTAGGGTTAGGCTTAAGGTTAGACTGAGGGTGAGGGTGGGGGTGAGTTTTAGGTTTAGGGTGAGTGTGAGGGTTAAGGTTAGTTTGAGAGTTAGAGTTAGAATTAGGGTTAGGGTGAGAGTTAAGTTTAGGGTTAGGGTGAGGGTAAGGATGAGGATTAGGGTTAGGATTAGGGTTAGGGTGAGGGCTAGGGTGAGTTTGAGGGTTACGGTTAGTGTTAGATTAAGGTTTAAGGTTAGGGTGAGGATTAGGTTGAGGGTTAGGGTTACAGTGAGGGTGAGGATTAGGGTTAGGGTGAGGTTTAGGGTTAGGATTAGGGTTAGCTTGAGTGTGAGTATTAGCATTAGGGTTAGGGTTCGGTTTAGGATTAGTGTTATTGTTAGGGTTAGTGTTACAGTTATTGTGATGGTGAGGGTGAGAGTGAGGGTTAGGGTTAGGGTTAGGTTGAGGTTTAGGGTTAGGGATTAGGATTAGGGTTAGGGTGAGGGTGAGGTTTAGGGTTAGATTTAGGGTTAGTTGGAGGGTTAGGTCGAGGGTGAGTGTTAGGTTTAGTTTTAGGATTAAGTTTGGGGTGAGCGTTAGGTTGAGGTTTAGGGTTACGGTTAGGGTTAGGGTTAGGATTAGGATGAGAGTGAGGGTGAGTGTGAGGGTTAGAGTTAGGCTTAGGCTTAGGCTTAGGGTTAGGCTGAGGGTGAGTTTGGGTGTGAGGATTAGGTTTAGGGTCATGGTTAGGGTTAGGGTTAGTGTGAGGGTTAGGATTAGGATTAGGGTTAGGGTGAGGGCTAGGGTGAGTGTGAGGGTTAGGGTAAGGGTTAGGCTTAGGTTTAGGATTAGGCTGAGCTTGAGGTTGAGGGTAAGGGTTAGGGTTAGGATAATTGTTAGGTTTACAGTTAGGGTGAGTGTTAGGATGAGGTTTAGGGATAGGGTGAGTGTTAGGATGAGGTTATGGTGAGGGTGAGGTTTAGGGGTACAGTTCGGGTTAGTATGAGGGTTAGGGTTAGGGTGCAGGTTATCCGGGGAGTGACGGTAAGGGTAAAGGTGAGGGTGAGGCTGAGGGTGAGGATTCCGATAAGGGTGAGGGTTAGGGTTCGGGTGAGGTTGAGTGTTAACATTAGGGTGAGGGTGAGGGTTAGATTGAGGATTAGCTTTAGGTTTAGTGTGAGGTTTAAGATGAGGATGATGGTTAGGGTTAGGGTGAAGGCTAGGGTGAGTGTGAGGGTTAGGGTTAGTGTTAGGGTGAGGGTAAGTTTTAGGGTGAGGATAAGGTTAGGGTGAGTGTTATGGTTAGGGTGAGTGTTAGGTTTAGGGTTAGATGTATTGGTAGGTTTCGGGGTAGGGTTACTGTTACTGTGAGGGTTAGCGTGAGGATTAGTTTAGGGTTAGGATGAGGTTTTGGTTTAGGGTTAGGGTTAGAGTTAGGGTTAGGGTGAGGGTAAGGGTTAGGCTAAGGCTTAGGCTTAGGCTTAGGGTTAGGCCAAGCATGAGGGTGAGTGTTCCGCTTCGGGTCCGGGTGAGGGTTAGGGTTAGGTTGAGAGTTAGGTTGAGGTTTACGGTTAGGATAAGTTTAAGGGTGAGGGCTAGGCTGAGGGTTAGGGTGAGGGTTATGGTTAGGGATAGGGTTAGGTTTAGGATTAGGGTTAGGGTGAGTGTGAGGGTTAGGTTTAGATTTAGGGTTAGGCGTAGAGTTAGGATGAGGTTTTGGTTTTGGGTTTGGGTTAGGGTGAGGTTGAGGCTGAGGATTAGGGTTGGGTTTCGGGTTAGGTTTAGGGGTAGTGTTAGTGTTAGGGTTAGGGTGAGGGTGAGGGTGAGGTTTAGATATAGGGTTAGTGGGAGGGATAGGGTGAGGGTTAAGGTTAGGGGTAGTGTTAGGTTTAGGTTGAGGGTGAGGTTTAGTTTGAGGTTTAAGGGTAGTGTTAGGGTTAGGGTCAATGTGAGGGATAGTGTTAGGGTTAGTGTTAGGGTGAGGGTAAGTGTTAGGGTGAGCTTATGTGTTAGGGTGATGGTTTTGGTAAGGGTGAAGGTTAGGGTTAGGGTTAGGGTTATTGTTAGGTTTAGGTTTAGGGTTATGGTTACGGTGAGGGTGAGTGTGAGGGGTAGGGTTAGGGTTAGGTTGAGGTTTAGGGTTTGGGTTAGGGGTAGATTTAGGGTTAGGGTGAGGGTGAGGTTTAGGGTTAGGGTGACGCTTAGGGTTAGGGTTAGGGTCATAGTTAGGGGAGGGTAAGGGTTAGTGTTAGGGTTAGGGATAGGATTAGGTTTAGGGTTAAGGTGAGGGTCAGTGTGTTTGTTAGAGTTAGGTCTAGATTTAGGCTTAGATTTAGGCTGAGGGTGAGGGTGATGTTTTAGGGTTAGGTTTAGGGTTAGGGTTAGGGGGGGATAGGATTAGGGTTAGGTTTAGGATTAGGGTTTCGGCAAGCACTAGGGTGAGGGTGAGGCTTAGGGTTAGAATTAGGGCTAGGGTGAGGCTGAGGGTGAGGGTTAGGGTTAAGGTTAGTTTTAGGTTTAGGTTTAGGTTTGGGATGACTGTTAGGGTGATGGTTAGGGTTAGGTTTAGGGATAGGGTTAGGCTGAGGTTGAGGATGAGGGTGAGGGTTAGGGTGAGGATTAGGGTTAGGGTTAGGTTGAGGACTAGGGTTGGGTGAGGATTAGGGATAGGGTTAGCGTGAGGTTTAGGGTTACGGTGATGGTTAGGGTTAGAGTGAGTGTTAGTGTTAGGGTTAGGGTTATTGTTAGGTTTAGGGTAAGTGTTAGGTTGAGGGTTAGGTTTAGGTTGAGGGTTATGGTTAGGGTGAGGGTTAGGGTTATGGTTAAGGTTATTGTTAGGGTTAGGGTTACGGTTAAGGTGAGGGTGAGGATGAGGGTTACGGTTAGGGTTAGGATGAGGTTTAGGTTTAGGGTTAGGGATAGAATTAGGGTTAGGGTGACAGTGAGGTTTAGGGTTAGAGTTAGGGTTTGTGATTGGGTTAGGGTTATGGGGAGGGTTAGGGTTAGTTTTAGGCTTAGGCTTAGGCTTAGGCTGAGCATGAGGGTGAGGGTTAGGGTTAGGTTGATTGTTCTGTTTAGGATTAGTGTTATTGTTAGTATTAGGGTCAGAGTTACGGTGAGGGTGAGGGTGCAGGTTAGGTTTAGTGTTAGGCTTAGGGTGGGGTTTACGGTTAGGGTTAGGGTTAGGGTTAGGTTGAGGGTGAGGTTTAGGTTTAGATTTAGGGTAGTGTTATGGTGAGGTTTAGTGTTAGAGTTAGGGTTAGGCTGAGGCTGAGGGTGAGGTTTAGGTTTAGGATTAATGTTAGGGTTAGGCTTAAGGTGAGTTTTAGGTTGAGGGTGCCGGTTAGGGTTATGGTTAGGAGTAGGATTAGGGTTAGGGTTAGGGTTAGGGTTAGGAGTAGGATTAGGGTTAAGGTTAGGGTGAGTGTGAGGGTTAGGGTTAGGGTTAGGGATAGGCTTAGGGTTCGGCTGAGGTTGAGGGTTAGTGTTAGGGTTAGCGTGAGGTATAGGGTTAGGGTTAGGGTTAGTGTTAGGGTTAGGTTTAGGGTTAGGCTGAGGATTAGGCTGAGGATGAGGGTGTGGGTTAGGGTTAGGATGAGGTTTAGGGGAGGGTAAGTGTTAGTGTTAGGGTTAGGGATAAGATTATGTTTAGGGTTAGAGTGAGGGTCAGTGTGTTTGTTAGGGTTAGGTCTAGAGTTAGGCTTAGGTTTAGGCTGAGGGTGAGGGTGATGGTTAGTGTTAGAGTTAGGGTTATTGTTAGGGTTAGGGTAAGTGTTAGGGTGAGGGTTAGGTTTAGGGTGAGGGTTATGGTTATGGTGAGGTTTAGGGTTATGGTTAAGGTTATTGTTAGGGTTAGGGTTACGGTTAAGGTGAGGGTGAGGGCGAGGTTTACGGTTAGGGTTAGGATGAGGTTTAGGTTTAGGGTTAGGGATAGTATTAGGGTTATGCTGACAGTGAGGTTTAGGGTTAGTGTTAGGGTTTGTGATAGGGTTAGGGTTAGGGTGAGGGTGAGGGTTAGGGTTAGGCTTAGGCTTAGGCTTATGCTTAGGCTGAGCATGAGGGTGACGTTTAGGGTTAGGGTGATGGTTCTGTTTAGAATTAGTGTTATTGTTAGTGTTAGGGTTAGAGTTACGGTGAGGGTTAGCATTAGGGTGCCATTTAGGGTTAGGGTTAGGGTTAGGGTTAGGGTGAGGGTGAGGTTTACGATTAGAGTTAGGGTTAGGGTGAGGCTGAAATTGAGGGTTAAGTTTAGGGTTAGTGTTAGAGTTAGGGTTAGTGTGAGGGTTATGTTGAGGTTGAGGGTTAGGCTTAAGGTTAGGATTAGGATTAGCATAAGGGTTAGGGTGCGTTTGAGGGTTAGGGTTAGGGTTAGGCTTAGGGTTAGGCTTAGGGTGAGGTTGAGAGTGAGGATTAGGGTTAGCTTTACGGTGAGAGTTAGGGTTCGGTTAAATTTAGGTTTAGTGTGAGGATTAGGGTTAGGTTTATGGTGAGCTTGAGTTTTAGGGTAAGGTGGAGGCTTAAGGTTAGGATTAGGTTTAGGGTAAGGGTTAAGGTTAGGGTTAGGGTGAGGTTAAGAATGCAGATTAGGGATAGGGTGAGGGCTAGGTTGATGGTGAGGTTAAGGGTTAGTGTTAGATTAAGGTTGAGGGTTAGAGTTAGGGTTAGGGTGAGGGTTAGGTTGATGGTTAGGGTTATGGTGAGGGTGAGGTTTAGGGTTAGGGTGAGGGTTAGGGTGAGGATGAAGGTCAAGGTAAAGGTGAGGTTTATGCTGAGGTTGAGGGTTAGGGTGAGGGTTAGTGTTTGGTTTAGGGTTAAGGTAAGGGTGAGGGTTAGGGTCAGGCTGGTTGTTAGATTGAGGATTAGGTTTAGGGTTAGTGTGAGGTGTAGGTTGAGGATGTGGGTTAGGGTTAGGGTGAAGGTGAGGGTTAAATTAGGGTTAAGGTGAGGGCTAGGGTGAGGGTGAGTGTTAGGGTTAGGGTTAGGGTTAGGGTGAGGGTTAGGGTTATGGGGAGGGTTAGGATGAGGGTAGGGTTAGGATTAGGGTTAGGGTGAGGGTGAATGTGTGTGTTAGGGTTAGGTTGAGAGTTAGGTTGAGGTTTAGGGTTAGGATAAGTTTAAGGGTGAGGGCTAGGCTCAGGTTTAGGTTGAGGGTTAGGGTTAGGGATAGGGTTAGGTTTAGGATTAGGGTTAAGGTGAGTGTGAGGGTTAGGATTAGGGTTAGGGTTAGGCTTAGAGTTAGAATGAGGTTTAGGGTTAGGGTTTGGGTTAGGATGATGTTGAGGCTGAGGTTTAGGGCTAGGTTTAGGGTTGGGTTTAAGGGTAGTGTTAGTGTTAGGGTTAGGGTTAGGGTTAGGGTTTGAGTGAGGTTTAGATATAGGGTCAGGGGGAGGGTTAGGGTAAGGGTTAGGGTAAGGAGTAGTGTTAGGTTTAGGTAGAGGGTGAGGGTAAGGTTGACGTTTAGGGTTAGGGTTAGGGTCAGTTTGAGGGTTAGTGTTAGTGTTAGGGTTAGTGTTAGGGTGAGGGTAAGTGTTAGGGTGAGGTTATGTGTTATGGTGACTGTTATGGTTAGGGTGAGGGTTAGGGTTAGGGTTAGGGTTATTGTTAGGTTTAGGTTTAGGGTTTTGGTTACGGTGAGGGTGAGGATGAGGGTTTGGGTTAGGGTTAGGTTGAGGTTTAGAGTTTGGGTTAGGGTTAGGTTAGGGTGAGGGTGAGGTTTAGGGTTAGAGTTAGGTTTAGGGTTAGGGTGAGAGTTAGGGGGAGCGTAAGTGGTAGTGTTAGGGTTAGGGATAGGATTACGGTTAGGGTTAAGGTGAGGGTCAGTGTGTTTGTTAGGGTTAGGTCTAGGGTTAGTCTTAGGTTTAGGCTGAGGGTGAGGGTGATGGTTAGGGTTAGGGTTAGGGTTAGGGATAGGGGGAGAGTTAGGATTAGGGTTAGGGTTAGGATTAGGGTTAGGGCAAGGGCTAGGGTGAGGGTGAGGTTTAGGGTTAGAGTTAGGGTGAGGTTTATGGTTAGGGTTAAGTTTAGGGTGAGGGTGAGGTTTAGGTTTATAGTTAGGGTTAGGGTGAAGCTATGGGTGACGGTTAGGGTTAGGGTTAGTGTAAGCTTTAGGGTTAGGATTAGGGTGAGGGTTATGGTTAGGTTTAGCGTTAAGGTTAGGCTGAGGGTGAGCGTGAGGGTGAGGGTTAGGGTGAGGATGAGGGTTAGGGTTATGGTGAGGGCTAGGGTTGTGTGAGGGTTAGGGACTGGGTTAGCGTGAGGTTTAGGGTTAGGTGATGGTTATTGTTAGTGTGAGGGTTAGTGTTAGGGTTAGGGTTATTTAAAGGGTTAGGGTAAGTGTTAGGGTGAGGGTAAGGGTTAGGGTGAGGGTTATGTTTAGGGTGAGGATTAGGGTTATGCTTAAGGTTATTGTTAGTGTTAGGTTTAGGTTTATGGTGAGGGTGAGGGTGAGGGTTACATTTAGGGTTAGGATGAGGTTTAGGTTTAGGGTTAGGGATAGAATTAGGGTTAGGGTGAGAGTGAGGTTTAGGGTTAGAGTTAGGGTTTGTGATAGGGTTAGGGTGAGGGTTAGCGTTAGGGTTAGGCTTAGGCTTAGGCTTTGGCCTAGCATGAGGGTGAGGGTTAGGGAAAGGGTGATGTTTCTCGTTAGGATTAGTGTTATTGTGAGTGTTAGGGTTAGAGTTACGGTGAGGGTGAGGGTTAGGTTTAGGGTTAGGCTGGGGTTTACGGTTAGGGTTAGAGTTAGGGTTAGGGTGAGGCTGAGGATGAGGGATAGGTTTAGGATTAATTTTAGGGTTAGTCTTAAGGTGAGGGTTAGGTTGAGTTTTAGGGTAAGGATTATGGTTAGGAGTAGGATTAGGGTTAGGGTTAGGGTTAGGGTGAGGGTTAGGGTGAGGGTTAGGCTTAGGTTGAGGATTAGGGTTATGGGGAGGTTTAGGATTAGGGTTAGGTTTAGGATTAGGGTTAGGGTGAGGGTGAGTGTGTGTGTTAGGGTTAGGTTTAGGGTTAGGCTTAGGGTTAGGCTGAGGGTGAGTTTGAGGGCTAGGGTTAGGGTTAGGGTGAGGGTTAGGGTAAGAGTTAGGGGGACAGTTAGGAAGAAGGTTAGGGTTAGGATTAGGGTTCGGTGAGGGCTAGGGTGAGGGTGAGGTTTAGGTTTAGGTTTGGGGTGAGGGTTAGGTTTAGGGTATGTGTGAGAGTTATGGTTCGGTTTAATTTTAGGGTTAGGTTGTGCGTTAGGACAAAGGTTATGGTGAAGGTGAGGGTTAGGGTTGGGTTGAGGGTTAGGGTTCGGATTAGGGGTTGATTGAGGGTGATGGTGAGTGTTAGGTTTAGTGTTAGGGTGAGGGTTAGGATGAGAGTTACGGTTAGGATTAGGGTGAGGGTGAGGTTTAGGGTTAGGGTTAGGGTGAGGTTTAGGGTTAGGGTGAGTGTAAGGTTTAGGGTTAGAGTTAGGGTTAGGGTGAGGCTGAGTTTGAGGGTTAGGTTTAGTGTTAGATTTAGGGTTAGGGTGAAGTTTAGGTTGAGTGTGAGGGTTAGGCTTAGGGTTTGGATTAGGTTTAGGATAAGGGTTAGGGTGAGTGTGAGCGATATGGTTAGGGTTCGGTTTAGGCTTAGGGTTAGATTGAGGGTGAGGTTGGGGGTGAGGTTTAGGTTTATGTTGAGTGTGAGGCTTAGGGTTAGGTTGAGGGTTAGGGTTAGGGTTACCGTGAGCGTGAGGGTTAGGGTTAGGTTGAGAATTACGGTTAGAGTTAGGGTTAGGGTGAGGGTTAAGGTTAGGGTTAGGGTGAGGGTAAGGATGAGGATTAGGGTTAGGATTAGGGTTAGGGTGAGGGCTAGCGTGAGATTGAGGGTTAGGGTTAGTGTTAGCTTATGATTTAGGGTTAGGGTTAGGGTTAGTGTGAATATTAGGTTGAGGGTTAATGTTACAGTGAAGGTGAGGATTAGGGTTAGGGTGAGGGTTAGGGTTAGGCTTAGGCTTAGGTTTAGGCTTAGGCTTAGGCGGAGCATGAGGGTGAGGGTTAGTGTTCGGGTCTGGGTGAGGGTTAGGATTAGGTTGAGAGTTAAGTTGAGGTTTAGGGTTAGGATAAATTTAAGGGTGAGGGCTAGGCTGAGGGTTAGGGTGAGGGTTAGGGATATGGTTAGGTTTAGGATTAGGGTTAGGGTGAGTGTGAGGGTTAGGATTAGGGTTAGGGTTAGGCTTAGAGTTAGGATGAGGTTTAGGGTTTGGGTTTGGTTTAGGGTGAGGTTGAGGCTGAGGATTAGGGTTAGGTTTAGGGGTAGGTTTAGGGGTAGTGTTAGTGTTAGGGTTAGGGTTAAGGTTAGGGTGAAGGTTAGGTTTAGATATAGGGTTAAGGGGAAGGATAGGGTGAGGGTTAGGGTTAGGGGTAGTGTTAGGTTTAGGTTGAGGGTGAGGGTTAGGTTGAGGTTTAAGATTAGGTTCAGGTTTAGGGTCAGTGTGAGGGATAGTGTTAGGGTTAATGTTAGGGTGAGGGTAATTGTTAGGGTGAGGTTATATGTTGGGGTGACGGTTATGGTTAGGGTGAGGGTTAGGGTTAGGGTTAGGGTTATTGTTAGGTTTAGGTTTAGGGTTACGGTTACAGTGAGGGTGAGGGTGAGGGTTAGGGTTAGGGTTAGGTTGAGGTTTAGGGTTTGGGTTAGGGTTAGATTTAGGGTTAGGGTGAGGGTGAGGTTTAAGGTTAGGGTGACGCTAAGTGTTAGGGTTAGGGTCAGAGTTAGGGGAGGGTAAGGGTTAGTTTTTGGGTTAGGGATAGGATTAGGTTTAGTGTTAAGGTGAGGGTCAGTGTGTTTGTTAGGGTTAGGTCTAGGGTTAGGCTTAGTTTTAGGCTGAGGGTGAGGGTGATGTTTTAAGGTTAGGGTTAGGGTTAGGGTTAGGGTTAGGGTGAGGGTTAGGATTAGGGTTAGGGTTAGGATTAGGGTTTCGGCAAGCGCTAGGGTGAGGGTGAGGCTTAGGGTTAGAGTTAGGGTGAGGTTTATGGTTAGGGTTAGGGTTAGGGTGAGGGTGAGTTTTAGGGTTAGATTTAGGCTTAGCGTGAGCCTGAGGGTGAGGGTTAGTGTTAGGGGTAGTGTTAGGTTTAGGATGAGGGTTAGGGTTAGGGTTAGGGTGAGGGTTAGGTTTAGGGTTAGGGTTAGGCTGAGGGTGAGGATGAGGGTGATGGTTAGTGTGAGGATTAGGTTTATGGTTAGGGTGAGGGCTAGGGTTGGGTGAGGGTTAGGGATGGGGTTAGCGTGAGGTTTAGGGTTATGGTAATGGTTAGGGTTAGTGTGAGGGTTAGTGTTAGGGTTAGGTTTATTGTTAGGTTTAGGGTAAGTGTTAGGGTGAGGGTAAGGTTTAGGGTGAGGGTTATGGTTAGGGTGAGGGTTAGGATTATGGTTAAAGTTATTGTTAGGCTTAGGGTTACGGTCAAGGTGAGGTTTAGGGTGAGGGTTACGGTTAGGGTTCGGATGAGTTTTAGGTTTACTGTTAAGGATTGAATTAGGGTTAGAGTGACAGTGAGGTTTAGGGTTAGAGTTAGGGTTTGTGATAGGTTTAGGGTTAGGGTGAGGGTTAGGCTTAGGCTTAGGCTTAGGCTTAGGCTAAGCATGAGGGTGAGGGTTAGAGTTAGGGCGATGGTTCTGTTTAGGATTAGTGTTATTGTTAGTGTTAGTGTTAGAGTTACGGTGAGGGTGAGGGTGCAGGTGAGAGTTAGGGTTAGGGTTAGGGTGGGGTTTACTGTTAGGGTTAGGGTTAGGGTTAGATTGAGGGTGAGGTTTGGGGTTAGATTTAGGGTTAGTGTTAGGATAAGTTTTAGTGTTAGAGTTTGGGTTAGGGTGAAGCGGAGGGTGATGTTTAGGGTTAGGATTAATGTTAGGGTTAGGCTTATGGTGAGGGTTAGGTTGAGGGTGAGGGTTAGGGTTAGGGTTAGGAGTAGGATTAGGGTTAGGATTAGGGTGAGTGTCAGGGTTAGGGTTAGGGTTAGGGATAGGCTTAGGATTAGGCTGAGGTTGAAGGTTAGTGTTAGGGTTAGGCTTAGGATTAGGCTGAGGGTGAGGGTGTGGGTTAGGTTTAGGATGAGGGTTAGGGTTAGGGTTTGGGTTAGGTTGAGGTTGAGGCTGAGGATTACGTTTAGGTTTAGGGTTAGGTTTAGGGGTAGTGTTAGTGTTAGTGTTAGGTTTATTGTTAGGGTGAGGGTGAGGTTTAGATATAGGGTTATGGGGAGGGATAGGGTGAGGGTTAGTGTTAGAGTAGTGTTAGGTTTAGATTGAGAGTGATGGTTAGCTTGAGGTTTAAGGTTAGGGTTAGGGTTAGGTTCAGTGTGACGGATAGTGTTAGTTTTATGGTTAGTGTTAGGGTGAGGGTAAGTATTAGGGTGAGGTTTTGGGTTAGGGTGAGGGTTAGGGTTAGGGTTAGGGTAATTGTTAGGTTTAGGTTTAGGGTTACATTTACGGTGAGGGTGAGGGTGAGGGTTAGGGTTAGGGTTATGTTGAGGTTTAGGGTTTGGGTTAGGGTTAGATTTAGGGTTAGGGTGAGGGTGAGGTTTAGGTTTAGGGTGACGCTTAGGGTTAGGGTTAGGGTGAGAGTTAGGCGAGGGTAAGGGTTAGTGTTAGGTTTAGGGATATGATTAGGTTGAGGTTTAGGGTGAGGGTCAGTGTGTTTGTTAGGGTTAGGTCTAGAGTTAGGCTTAGTTTTAGGCTGAGGGTGAGAGTGATAGTTAGGGTTAGGGTTAGGGTTAGTGGGAGGTTTAAGATTAGGGTTAGGTTTAGGATTAGGGTTAGGGCAAGCGCTAGGGTGAGGGTGAGGCTTAGGGTTAGAGTTAGGGTGAGGTTTATGGTTAGGGTTGGGCTTAGGGTGAGGGTGAGGTTTAGGGTTAGATTTAGGGTTAGGGTGAGGCTGAGGGTGAATGTTAGGTTTAGGGTTACTTTGAGGTTTAGCGTTTGGGTTAGGGTTAGAGTTAGGGTTAGGGTGAGGGTGATGTTTAGGTTTAGAATTACGTTTAGGGTGACGCTTAGGGTTAGGGTTAGCATGAGAGTTAGGGGGAGGGTAAGGTTTAGTGTTAGGTTTTGGGATAGGATTAGGGTTAGGTTTAGGGTGAGGGTCAGTGTGTTTGTTAAGGTTAGGTCTGGGGTTAGGCTTAGGTTTAGGCTGATGTTGAGGGTGATGGTTAGGGTTAGGTTTAGGGTTAGGGTTTGGGGGAGGATTAAGATTAGGGTTAGGGTTAGGAATAGGGATAACGCCAGGGCTAGTGTGAGGGTGAGGTTTAGGGTTAGAGTTAGGGTGAGGTTTATGGTTAGGGTTAGGGTTAGGCTGAGGTTGAGGTTTAGGTTTAGATATAGGGTTAGGTTGAGGCTGAGGGTGAGGGTTAGGATTAGGGTTAGTGTTAGGTTTAGGTTTAGGGTTAGGGTGAGGTTTAGGGTTAGGGTTAGGCTGAGGGTGAGGGTGAGGGTTAGGGTGAGGATGAGGGTTAGGGTTAGGGTGAGGGCTAGGGTTGGGTGAGGTTTAGGTATAGAGTTAGTGTCAGGTTTAGGGTTAGGGTGATGGTTAGGGTCAGTGTGAGGGTTAGTGTTAGGTTTAGGGTTATTGTTAGGGTTAGGGTAAGTGTTAGGGTGAGGGTTAGCTTTAGGATGAGTGTTATGGTTAGGGTGAGGTTTAGAGTTATGGTTAAGGTTGTTGTTAGGGTTAGGGTTAGGCTTACGGTTACGGTGTGGGTGTGGGTGCGTGTTCCGATTAGGGTTAGGATGAGGTTTAGGTTTAGGGTTAGGGTTAGATTTAGGGTTAGGGTGAGGGTTAGGGTTAGGTTTAGGCTTAGCCTTAGGCTGAGCATGAGTGTGAGGGAGAGGGCGAGGGTTCCGGTGAGGTTTAGGGTTAAGTTTAGTGTCATGTTTAGAGTTAGGTTGAGGTTTAGGCTTAGGATAAGTTTAAGGGTGAGGGCTAAGCTGAGGCTTAGGGTGAGGATTAGGGTTATGGATAGGGTTAGGTTTAGGATTAGAGTTAGGGTTAGGGTGAGTCTGAGGATTAGGATTAGGGTTAGGGTTAGGCTTAGAGTTATGATGAGGCTTACGGTTTGGGTTAGGGTGAGGTTAAGGCTGAGGCTTAGGGTTAGGTTTAGGGTTAGGTTTAGGGTTAGTGTTAGGGTTAGTTTTAGGGTTAGGTTAGGTTGAGAGTAAGGTTGAGGTTTTGATATGGGGTTAGGGGGATGGTTAAGGTGAGGATTAGGCTTAGGGGTAGTGTTAGGTTTAGGTTGAGGGTGAGGGTTCGGTTGAGCTTCAGGGTTTGGTTTGGGTTAGGGTCAGTGTGAGGGTTAGTGTTAGTGTTAGATTTAGTGTTAGGGTGAGGGTAAGTGTTAAGGTGAGGTTATGGGTTAGGGTGACGGTTATGGTTAGGGTGAAGGTTAGGGTTAGGGTTTTGGTTATTGTTAGGTTTAGGTTTAGGGTTACGGTTAAGGTGAGGGTAAGGGTGATGGTGACGGTTAGGGTTAGGTTGAGGTTTAGGGTTTGGCTTAGGTGTAGAATTAGGGTTAGGTTGAGGGTGAGGTTTAGGGTTAGAGTTAGAGTTAGGTTGACGGTTAGGGTTAGGGTTAGGGTGAAAGTTAGGGGGAGAGTAAGGGTTAGTGCTAGGGTTAGCGTTAGGGTGAGGGTGAGTTTGTTTGTTAGTGTTAGGTCTAGGGTTAGGCTTAGATTTAGGCTGAGGGTGAGGGTGATGGTTAGGGTTAATGTTAGTGTTAGGGGGAGGGTTGGGATGAGGGATAGGTTTAGGATTAGTGTTAGGGCAAGGTCCCTGGTGAGGGTGAGGTTTAGGGATAGAGTTAGGGTGAGGTTTATGGTTAGGGTTAGGATTAGGGTGAGGGTGAGGCTCAGGGTTAGAGTTAGGGTTAGGTTGAGGCTGAGGGTGAGGGATAGGTTTAGGGTTAGTGTTAGGTTTAGGGTTAGGGTTAGGGTGAGGGTAAGGGTTAGGGTGAGGTTTAGGGTTAGGTTTATAGTTAGGCTGAGGGTGAGGCTGGGGGTGAGGGATAGGGTGGGGATGAGGGTTAGGGTTAGGGTGAGGGCTAGGGTTGGGTGAGGGTTAGTGAAAGGGTTAGCGTGAGGTTTAGGGTTAGGGTTAGGTTGAGAGTATTGGTTAGGGTGAGGGTTAGGGTTATGGTTAAGGTTATTGTTAGGGATAGGGTTAGGGTTACGGTTTCGGTGAGGGTGAGGGTGAGGGTTACAGTTAGGGTTACGATGAGGTTTTGGTTTAGGTTTAGGGTTAGAATTAGGGTTAGGATGACAGTGAGTTTTAGGGTTAGAGTTAAGGTTTGTGATAGCATTAGGGTTAGGGTGAGGGTTAGGGATAGGCTTAGGCTTAGGCTTAGACCGAGCATGAGGGTGAGGGTTAGGTTTGGGGTGATGGTTCTGGTTTGGATTAGTGTTACTGTTAGGGCTAGGTTTAGAGTTACGGTGAAGGTGATGGTGCAGGTGAGGGTTAGGGTTAGGGTTACTGTGGGGTTTACGGTTAGGGTTAGGGTTAGGGTTATTGTTATGGTTAAGGTTAGGATTAGGGTTAGGATGAGGGTGAGTGTGTGTGTTAGGTTTAGGTTAGGGTTAGGGTTAGAAATAGGATTAGGGTTAGGGTGAGGGTGAGTGTGAGGTTTAGGTATAGGGTTAGGCTTAGGCTTAGGGTTAGGCTGAGGGTGAGGGTGGAGGTGAGGATTAGGGTTAGGGTGATGGTTAGGGTTAGGGTTAGGGTGAGGGTTAGTGTTAGTGTTAGGGTTAGAGTTAGGGCTAGGGTGAGTGTGAGGTTTCAGGGTAGAGTTAGGGTTAGGGTGAGGGTTAGGGTTAGAGTGAGGGTTCGGGTGGGGGTGACGGTAAGTGTAAAGGTGAGGGTTAGGCTGAGGTTGAGCGTTACAGTAAGGGTGAGGGTTAGCGTTATGGTGAGGGTTAGGGTTAGGTTTAGTGTGAGGGTGAGGGTTAGATTGAGGATTATTGTTAGGGTTAGTGTGAAATTTAGGGTGAGGATGAGGATTAGGGTTAGGGCGAGGTCTATGGAGAGTTTGAGGTTTAGTGTTAGTGTTAGTGTTAGTGTTTGTGTTAGGGTTAGGGTTATGGTGAGGGTTATGTTTAGGGTGAAGGTTAGGGTTAGGGTTAAGGTTATTGTTAGTGTTAGGGTTAGGGTTAAAGTTATGGTGAGGGTGAGGTTGAGTGTTAGGTTTAGGTCTAGGATGAGGTTTAGGGATAGGGCTAGTGTTAGGGTTAGGGTCAGGGTGAGCTTTAGTGTTAGGGTTAGGGTGAGGCTAAGGGTCAGGGTTAGGCTTAGGATTAATGATAGGGTCAGGTTTAAGGTGAGGGTTAGATTGAGTGTGAGGGTTAAGGTTAGGATTAGGGGCAGACTTAGGGTTAAGCTGAGGTTGAGGGTGAGGCTTAGTGTTAGGGTGAGGTTTAGGTTTAGGGTCAGGGTGAGTGTAAGGGTTAGGGTTAGTGTTAGGTTTAGGATTAGGCTGAGGGTGAGGGTGTGGATTAGGGTTAGGGTTAGTGTTAGGGTGAGCTTTAGGGTTTGGGTTAGGGTTAGAGTTAGGGTTAGGGTGAGAGTGAGGTTTAAGGTTAGAGTTAGGGTTAGGGTGAGGTTTAGGTTGAGGGTTATGGTAAGGGTTAATTTTAGGGTTAAGTTTAGGTTGAGAGTTAGGGGAAGTGTTAGGGTTAGGGTTAGGGTTAGGGATAGGATTAGGGTTAGAGTGAGGGGGAATGTGTGTGTTAGGTTTAGGTTTAGGGGTAGGCTTAGGGTTAGGCTGAGGGTGAGTTCAGTGTGAGGGTAAGGGTTAAGCTTAGGCTTAGGGTTAGGCTGTAGGTGACGGTGGGGGTGAATATTAGGTTTAGGGTGATGGTTAGGGTTGGGGTTATGGTGAGTGTTAGGATGAGTGTTAGGTTTAGGATTAGGGTTAGGGTGAGGGCTAGGGTGAGGGTAAGGGTAAGTGTAAGGGTTAGGCTTAAGTTTAGGGTAAGGCTGAGCATGAGGTTGAGGGTGAGGGTTAGGGTTAGGGTGATGGTTAGGTTTACGGTTAGGGTGAGGATTAGGATGAAGTTTAGGGTTAGGGTGAGTGTAAGGGTGAGGATGATGGTAAGGGTAAAGGGGAGGTTTAGGCTGAGGGTGAGGTTTAAGATAAGGGTGAGCATTAGGGATAGGGTTAGTGTAAGTGTTACGGTTAGGGTTAGGGTGATGGTGAGGGTTAGATTGATTATTAGGGTGAGGGTTAGTGTGAGGTTTAGGGTGAGGATGAGGGTTAGGGTTAGGGTGAGGTTGAGGGTTAGAATTAGGGTTAGGGTGAGGACTAGTGTGAGGATGAGGATTAGGGTTAGGCTTAGATTTAGGGTGAGGTTTAGGATTAGGTTGAGTGTTAGGATGAGGGGTACGGTTAGGATTAGGTTTAGGGTGAGGGCTAGGGTGAGGGTGAGGTTTAGGGTTAGGGTTAGGATTAGGGTTAGGCTGAGGGAGAGGTTAATGGTTAGATTTAGGTTTAGTTGGAAGGTTAGGTAGAGGGTTAGGGTTAGGTTAAGTGTTATGGTCAAGGTTAGGTTGAGGGTTAGGATGAGGTTTAGGATTAGGGTTAGGGTTAGGATTAGGGTTAGGGTGAAGGTGAGTGTGAGGTTTAGGGTTAGGGTGAGGCTTAGGATTAGGTTAAGGCTGACGGTGAGGGTGGGGTGAGGATTAGGGTTAGGGTGATGGTTAGAGTTAGGGTTAGGGTGAGGTTAGTTTGAGGGTTAGGATTAGGACTAGGGTTAGGGTGAGGGCTAGGGTGAGGGTGAGGGTTAGGGTTAGGGTGATGGTTAGGTTTATGGTTTGGGTGAGGGTTAGGATGAGGTTTAGGGTGAGGGTTAGGTTGAGGGTGATGGTAAGGGTAATGTTGAGGTTTAGGCTGACGGTGATGTTTAAGATAAGGGTGAATGTTAGGGTTAGGATTAGGGTTAGGGTAAGGGTTAAGGTTAGGATTAGGGTGAGGGTTAGACTGAGGATTAAAGTTAGGCTTAGTGTGAGGTTTAAGGTGAGGATGAGTGTTAGGATTAGGTTGAGGGTGAGGGTTAGATTTAGCGTTAGGGTGAGGGCTAGGATGAGGGTGAGGATTAGGGTTAGGGATAGGGTTAGGGTGAGGTTTAGGATTAGGGTGAGGTTTAGGGTTAGTGTGAGGTTTAGTGTTAGGTTTAGGGTTAGTGTTAGGGTGAGGGTAAGTGTTAGCGTGAGGGTTAGGTTTAGGATGCGGGTTATATTTAGGGTGAGGGTTAGGGTTAGGTTTAGGGTTATTGTTAGGTTTTGGGTTAGGGTTAAGGTTACAGTGAGGTTGAGGGTTAGTGTTAGGGTTACAGTGAGGTTTAGTATTAGGGTTAGGGTTAGAGTAAGGGTTAGGTTAAGGGTGAGGTTTAGGGGTACAGTTTTAGTTAGGGTGAGTTTTAGGTTTAGGGTGCGGGTTAGCCTGGGGGTGACGGTAATGGTAAAGCTGAGGGTTAGGCTGAGGGTGAGGTTTACGGTAAAGGTGAGGGTTAGGGTTCGGGTGATGTTTAGTGTTAGCGTTAGGGTGAGGTTGTGGGTTAGATTGAGGATTAGGTTTAGGGTTAGTGTGAGGTTTAGGGTGAGGATGAGCATTAGGGTTAGGGTCAGGGTGAGGGTTAGAATTAGGGTTAGGGTGAGGTTTAGGATTAGGGCGAGGTTTAGGGTTAGTGTGATGGTTAGTGTTAGGGTCAGGGTAAGTGTTAGGGTGAGGGGTAGAGTTAGGGTGAGTGTTATGTTCAGGGTGAGGTTTTGGGTTAGGTTTAGGGTTATTGTTAGTTTTAGGTTTAGGGTTACGGTTACGGTGATGGTGAGGGTTAGAGTTATGGTTACAGTGAGGTTTAGTGTTAGGGTTAGGGTTAGAGTAAGGGTTAGGGTGAGGGTGAGGTTTAGGGTGAGGGTTACGGTTAGGGTGAGGGTTAGGGTTAGGGTGAGGGTTAGTGTTAGCGGTAGGGTGAGGTTGAGGGTTAGATTGAGGATTAGTGTTAGGGTTAGTGTGAGGTTTATGGTGAGGATGAGTGTTAGGGTTATTCTGAAGCCTAGGGTGTGGTTGAGGGTTAGAGTTAGTGTTAGGGTGAGTTTTAGGGTTAGGGTGATGTTTAGCGTTAGTGTGAGGGTTAGTGTTAGGTTTAGTGTTAGGGTGAGGGTAAGTGTTAGGGTGAGGGTTAGGGTTAGGGTGAGGGTTATGTTTAGAGTGAGGGTTAGGGTTAGGATAAGTGTAAGGGTTAGGGCTAGGCTGAGGGTTAGGGTTAGGGATAGGGTGAGTTTTAGGTTTAGGTTTATGGTGAGGGTGAGTGTGAGGGTTAGGATTCGGGATAGCATTAGGCTTAGAGTTTGGATGATGGTTAGGTTTAGGGTTTGGGTTAGGGTGAGGGTGAGGCTGAGGATTATTGTTAGGTTTAGGGTTAGTGTTAGTGTTAGGTTTAGTTTTAGCGTTACAGTGAGGGTTGGGGTTAGGGTTAGGGTTATGGTTCGGCTTAGAGTTAAGGTGAGACTTAGGATGAGGATTAGGTTTATGATTAGGTTTAGGGTGAGGGCTAGGGTGAAGGTGAGGATTAGGGTTAGTGTTAGGGTAAGGTTTAGGGTTAGGTTTAGGGTTTGGGTGAGGGTTAGGATGAGGGTTAATGTTACAGTGAGGGTGATGGTTAGGATTAGGGTGAGGTTTAGGGTTAGGATTAGGGTTAGGGTGAGGTTAAGTGTTAGCTTTACGGTTAGGGTTAGGGTTATGGTTAGGATTACTGTCATTGTTAGGGTTAGGATTAGAGTTATGGTGAGGGTGAGGATGAGGGTGAGTGTTAGTGTTAGGGTGAGTTTTAGTGTTAGGGTTAGGTTTAGGGTTAGGGTGAGGGTGAGTTTTATGGTTAGATTTAGCTTATTTGGAGGGTTAGGTCGAGATTTAGGGTTAGGGTAAGTGTTAGGGTTAAGGTTAGGTTGAGGGTTAGGTTGAGGCTTAGTGTTAGGTTTAGGGTTAGGGTTAGGATTAGGGTTAGGGTGAGGGTGAGGGTGAGGTTTAGGGTTAGGCTTAGGCTTAGGCTTAGGGTTAGGCTGAGGGTGAGGGTGGGGGTGAGGATTAGGGTTAGGGTGATGGTTACGGTTAGCGTTAGGGTGAGGGTTAGTGTTAGGGTTAGGGTTAGAGTTATGGTTAGGCTGAGGGTGAGGTTTCAGGGTACAGTTAGGTTTATGGTGAGGGTTAGGGTTAGAGTGAGGGTTATCGTGGGGGTGACGGCAAGGGTAAAATTGAGGTTTAGACTGACGTTGAGGGTTACAATAAGGGTGAGGGTAAGGGTTAGGGTGAGGGTTAGTGTTAGTGTTAGGGTGAGGTTGAGGGTTAGATTGAGGATTAGTGTTAGGGTTAGTGTGAGGTTTATGGTGAGGATGAGAATTAGGGTTAGGATAAAGGCTAGGGTGAGGGTGAGGATTAGGTTTAGTGTTAGGGTGAGGTTTAGGGTTAGGATGATGTTTAGGGTTAGTGTGAGTGTTAGGGTCAGTGTTGGGTTGAGGGTAAGCGTTAGGGTGAGGGTTAGTGTTAGAGAGAGTTTTATGGTTAAGGTGAGGGTTAGGGTTAGGATAAGTGTATGGGTGGTGATGGCTAGACTGAGGGTTAGGGTGAGTGTTAGGGTTACGGAAAGGCTTAAGTTTAGGATTAGGTTTAGGGTGAGGGTGAGTGTGAAGGTTAGGATTAGGGTTAGAGTTAGGCTTAGAGTTAGGAGGAGGGTTAGGGTTAGGGTTTGGGTTAGGGTGAGGGTGAGGCTGAGGATTAGGGTTAGGTTTAGGGTTAGGTTTAGGTTTAGTGTTAGTGTTAGGGTTAGTGTTAGTGTTACAGTGCGGGTTGGGCTTAGGATTATCGTTAGGGTTAGGCTTAGAGTTAGGGTAAGGGTTAGGATGATTATTAGGTTAAAATTAGGGTTAAGGATAGGGCTAGGATGAAGGGTTTAGGGTAAGTGTTAGGGTAAGGTTTAGGTTTAGGGTTAGGGTGAGGGTGAAGGTTAGGATGAAGTTTAGGGTTACAGTGAGGGTGATGGTTAGGGTTAGGATTAGCATGAGGGTTAGGATTCGGGTTAGGGTGAGGTTGAGTGTTAGCATTAGGGTTAGGGTTAGGGTTAGGTTTAGGATTAGGATTACTGTTATTGTTAGGGTTAACGTTAGAGTTATGGTGAGGGTGAGGGTGAGGGTGAGTGTTAGTGTTAGGGTGAGGTTGAGGGTTAGGGTTAGGGTTAGGAGTAGGATTAGGGTTAGTGTAAGGGTGAGTGTGAGGGTTAGGGTTAGGGATAGGCTTAGGGTTAGGCTGAGGTTGAGGGTGAGGGTTAGGTTTAGGGTGAGGTTTGGGGTTAGGGATTGGGTGAGTGTGAGGGTTAGGTTTAGGGTTAGGCTTAGGATTAGCCTGAGGGTGAAGGAGTGGGTTCGGTTTAGGGTTAGTGTTAGGGTGAGGTTTAGGTTTTTGTTTAGGGTTAGAGTTAGGATTAGGGTGAGTGTGAGATTTGGGGTTAGAGTTACGGTTAGGGTGAGGTTTAGGTTGAGGGTTATGGTAAGGGTTAGTTTTAGGGTTAGGGTTGGGGTGAGACTTAGGGGGAGGGTTAGGTTTAGGGTTACGTTTAGGGATAGGATTAGGGTTAGAGTGAGGGGGAGTATGTGTGTTAGGTTTAGGTTAAGGGATAGTGTGAGCTTTAGGCTGAGGGTGAGATTGAGGGTGAGGGTTAGGTTTAGGGGGAGTGTTAGGGTAAGGGTTAGGGTTAGGGTCAGATCTAGGGTGAGTGTGAGGGTGAGGTTTAAGGTTCGGCTTAGGTGTAGGGTTAGGGTGAGGGTGAGGTTTAGGGTTAGAGTTAGGGTGAGGTTTATGGTTAGGTTTAGGGTTATGGTTAGGGTTAGGGTTAGTGTTAGGTTTAGGTTTAGGTTTTGGGTGAGGGTTAGGGTGAGGTTTAGGTTTAGTGTTAGGGTTAGGCTGAGGGTGAGGTTGAGAGTTAGGGTGAGGATGACGGTTAGGTTTAGGGTGGGGGCTAGGGTTGGATGAGGGTTAGGGATAGGGTTAGTGTGAGGTTTATGGTTAGGGTGATGGTTAGGGTTAGTGTGATGTTTAGTGTTAGGTTTAGGGTTATTTTTAGGGTTAGGGTAAGTGTTATGGTGAGGGTTAGCTTTAGGGTGAGTGTTATGGTTAGGGTGAGGGTTAGGGTTATGTTTAAGGTTGTTGTTAGGGTTAGGGTTAGGGTTACGGTTACGGTGTTGGTGAGGGTGCGGGTTACAGTTTGGGTTAGGATGAGGTTTAGGTTTAGGGTTAGGGATAGAATTAGGGTTAGGGTGACAGTGACGTTTAGGGTTAGAGTTAGGGTTTGTGATAGGTTTAAGGTTAGAGTGAGGTTTAGGGTTAGGCTTAGGCTTAGGCTTACGCCCAGCATGAGTGTGAGGGTTAGGTTTAGGGTGATGGTTCTGATTAGTATTAGTGTTATGGTTAGTGTTAGGGTCAGAGTTATAGTGAGGGTGAGGGTGCAGGTGAGAGTTAGGGTTAGGGTTAGGGTTAGGTTGAGGGTCAGGTTTAGGGTTATATTTAGGGTTAGTGTTAGGATAAGTTTTATTGTTAGAGTTAGGGTTAGGGTGAGGCTGAGGGTGAGGGTTAGGGTTAGAATTAACGTTAGGGTTAGGCTTCTGGTGAGGGTTAGGTTGAGGGTGAGGGTTAGGGTTAGAGTTAAAAGTAGGTTTAGGGTTAGGATTAGGGTGAGTGTGAGGTTTAGTGTTAGGGTTAGGGATAGGCTTAGGGTTAGGCTGAGGTTGAGGGTTAGGGTTAGGGTTAGCGTGAGCTATAGGGTAAGGGTTAGGGTGAGTGTGAGGGTTAGGTTTAGGGTTAGGCTTAGGATTAGGCTGAGGGTGAGCCTGTGGGTTAGTGTTAGGATGAGGTTTAGCCTTATGGGGAGCGTTAGGATGAGGGTTAGGTTTAGGATTAGGGTTAGGATGAGGGTGATTGTGTGTGTTAGGGTTAGGTTTAAGGTTAGGCTTAGGGTTCGTCTGAGGGTGAGTTTGAGGGTTAGGGTTAGAGTTAGGGTGAGGGTTAGGGTAAGGGTTAGGGGGAGGGTTAGTAAGAGGGTTAGGGTAAGGATTAGTGTTTGGTGAGGGCTAGGGTGAGGGTGAGGTTTAGGTTTAGGTTTGGAGTGTGGGTTAGGGTTAGGGTAAGGGTGAGAATTAGGGTTCGGTTTAAGTTTAGGGTTAGGTTGAGGGTTAGGGTTAGGGTTACGGTGAGGATGAGGATGAGGGTTAGGTTGAGGGTTAGGGTTCGGATTAGGGTTAGGGTGAAGGTGACGGTTAGGGTTAGGTTTAGTGTTAGGGTGAGGGTTACGATGAGGGTTAGGCTTAAGTTTAAGGTTTTGGTGAGTGCTAGGGTGGGGTGAGGTTTAGGGTTAGGGTTAGGGTGAGGTTTAGGGTTAGGGTTAGTGTTAGGGTTAGGGTGAGGGTGAGGTTTAGGGTTAGAGTTAGGGTTAGGTTGAGGCTGAGTTTGAGGGTTAGTGTTAGTGTTAGTGTTAGATTTAGGGTTAGGGTGAGGTTTAGGTTGAGTGTGAGGGTTAGGCATAGGGTTAGGATTTTTTTTAGGGTCAGGGTTAGGGTGAGTGTGAGCGATATGGTTAGGGTTAGGGTTAGGCTTAAGGTTAGACTGAGGGTGAGGGTGGGGGTGAGGTTTAGGTTTAGGGTGAGTGTGAGGGTTACGGTTAGGTTGAGAGTTATGGTTAGAGTTAGGGTGAGGGTGAGGGTTAAGGTTAGGGTTAGGGTGAGGGTAAGGATGAGGATTAGGATTAGGATTAGGGTTAGGATGAGGGCTAGGGTGAGGTTGAGGTTTAGGGTTAGTGTTAGATTAAGGTTTAGGGTTAGGGTTAGGGTTAGGGCGAGGATTAGGTTAAGGGTTAGGGTTAGAGTGAGGGTGAGGATTAGGGTTAGGCTGAGGGTTAGGGTTAGGATTAGGGTTAGCTTGAGTGTGAGTATTAGCATTAGAGTTAGGGTTAGGGTTAGGATTAGTGTTATAGTTAGTGTTAGTGTTAGAGTTATTGTGAGGGTGACAGTGAGGGTGAGGGTTAGGGTTAGGTTTAGGTTGATGTTTAGGGTTAGGGTTTAGGATTAGGGTTAGGGTGAGGGTGAGTTTTAGGGTTAGATTTAGGGTTAGTTGGAGGGTTAGGTCGAGGGTGAGGGTTAAGTTTAGTTTTAGGATTAAGGTTAGGCTGAGTGTTAGGTTGAAGTTTAGGGTTACGGTTAGGGGTAGGTTTAAGATTAGGGTGAGGGTGAGGGTGAGTGTGAGGGTTAGGGTTAGGGTTAGGCTTAGGCTTAGGGTGAGGATTAGGGTTAGTGTTAGAGTAAGGTTTAGGGTTAGGTTTAAGATTAGGGTGAGGATTAGGATGAGGGATAGCGTTACGGTGAGAGTTAGGGTTAGGGTTAAGGTTAGGGTTAGGGTTAGGTTTAGGTTGAGGTTGAGTGTTAGCATTAGGGTTAGGTTAGGGTTAGGGTTAGGTTTAGCATTAGGATTACTGTTATTGTTAGGGTTAGGGTTAGATTTATGTTGAGGGTGACAGTCAGGGTGAGTGTTAGGATTAGGTTGAGGTTTAGGTTGAGGCTTAGGTTTAGGGTTAGGGTTGGGGTTAGGATTAGGTTAGGGTGAGCCTGAGTGTGAGGATTAGGGTTAGGCTTAGGCTTAGGCTTAGGGTTAGGCTGATGGTGACGGTGGGGGTGAGGATTAGGGTTAGGGTGATGGTTACACTTAGGGTTCAGGTGAGGGTTAGTTTTAGGCTCAGGGTTAGAGTTAGGGTTAAGGAGAGGTTGAGGTTTAGCTGTAGAGTTAGGGGTAGGGGGAGGGTTAGGGTTAGAGTGAGGGTTAGGGTGAGGGTGACGGTAAGGGTAAAGTTGAGGGTTAGGCTGAGGGTGAGGGTTACGGGAATGGTGAGGTTTAAGGTTAGGGTGAGTTTTAGGGTTGGTGTTAGGGTGAGGGTGAGGGTTAGATTGAGGAGTAGTTTTAGGGTTAGTGTGAGGTTTAGTGTTAGGTTGAGGGTTAGTGTTAGGGTGAGGGTAAGCGTTATGTTGAGGGTTAGGGTGTTGGTTAGGGTTAGGGTTAGGTTTATTGTTAGTGTTAGGGTTAGGGTTAAGGTTATGGTAAGGGTGAGGGTGAGGGTTAAGATTAGGACAAGGATGAGGTTTAGTTATAGGGTTAGCGTTAGGGTTAGGGTCAGGGTGAGTTTTAGTGTTAGAGTTAGGGTTAGGGTGTGGCTGAGGGTGAGAGTTAGGGTTAGGATTAATGTTAGGGTTAGGCTTATGGTGACGATTATGTTGAGGGTGAGGGATAGAGTTAGGGTTAGGAGTAGGATTAGGGTTAGTGTTAGGGTGAGTGTGAGGGTTAGGGTTAGGGTTAGGGATAGGCATAAGGTTAGGCTGAGGTTGAGGTTGAGGGTTAGTTTTAGGGAGAGTTTTAGGGTTAGGGTTAGGGTGAGTGTGAGGGTTAGGTTTAGGGTTAGGCTTAGGGTTAGGCTGAGGGTGAGGTTGAAGGTGAGGGTTAGGGTTAGGTTGAGGCTTAGGGTAAGGGTTAGGGGGAGGGTGAGGAAGAGGGTTAGGGTTAAGATTAGGGTTGGGTGAGGGCTAGGGTGAGGGTGAGGTTTAGGTTTAGGTTTAGGGTGAGGTTTAGGGTTAGGGTTACGGTGAGAGTCAGGGTTCGGTTTAAGTTTAGGGTTAGGTTCAGTGCTAGGGTAAGGTTTTCTGTGAGGGTGAGGGTTAGGTTGAGGGTTAGGATTCAGATTAGGGTTAGGGTGAGGGTGAGGTTAAGTTTTGTGTTAGGCTGTGGGTTAGTTTGAGAGTTAGAGTTAGGATTAGGGTTAGGTTGAGGGCTAGGGTGAGGGTGAGGTTTAGGGTTAGGTTTAGGGTGAGGTTTAGGGTTAGGGTTAATGTTAGGTTCAGGCTGAGTTTTAGGTTTAGAGTTAGGGTTAGGGTGAGGATGAGGTTGAGGTTTAGGTTTAGAATTAGTGTTAGATTTAGGTTTAGGTTGAGGTTGAGGGTTAGGCTTAGTGTTAGGATGAGGTTTAGGGTAAGGGTTAGGGTGAGTGTGTGCGTTAGGGTTAGGGTTAGTGTTAGGCTTAGGGTTAGGCTGAGGGTGAGGTTGAGTGTGAGGGTTAGGGTTAATGTGAGGGTTAGGGTTAGGGTGAGAGTTAGGGTTCGGTTATGTTTAGGGTTAGGGTGAGGGTTAGGGTCAGGGTTACGATGAGCTTGAGGTTTAGGGTTAGGTTGAGAGTTAGGGTTAGTGTTAGGGTATGGGTGAGGGTTAAATTTAGGTTTAGGGTGAGGGTTAAGGATTGGATTAGGCTTAGGGTGAGGGCTAGGGTGAGGGTGAGGGTTAGGGTTAATGTTAGATTAAGGTTTAGGGTTTGCTTTAGTGTTAGGTTTGGGTTAGGTTGAGGTTTAAGGTTAAGGTGAGGGTGAGGATTAGGGTTAGGGTGAGGGTTAGGGTTAGGATTAGTGTTAGCATGAGGGTGAGTGTTAGTATTAGGGTTAGGGTTAGGGTGAGGGTTATGTTTAGGGTTAGGATTAGTGTTATTGTTAGGGTTAGGGTTAGAGTTATGTTGAGGGTGAAGGTGAGGGTGAGGGTGAGGATTAGGGTTAGGGTGACGTTTAGGGATAGGGTTAGAATGAGGGTTAGGGTAAGCTTGAGGTTTAGGGTTAGATTTACGGTTAGTTGGAGGGTTAGGTAGAGGGTTAGGGTTAGGGTTAGTTTTAGGGTTAAGGATGGGGTGAAGGTTAGGTTGAGGTTTAGGGTTGTGGTTAGGGTTAGTGTTAGGATTAGGGTGAGGATGAGAGTGAGTGTGAGGGTTAGGGTTAGGGTTTGGCTTAGGCTTAGGTTTAAGCTGAGGGTGAGGGTGGGGGTGAGGATTAGGTTTAGGGTGATGGTTAGGGTTAGTGTTAGGGTGAGTGTTAGGATGAGGGTTAGAATTAGGTTTAGGGTTAGGGTGAGGTCTAGGGTGAGGGTGAGTGTTAGGTTTAGGGTGATGTTTAGGTTTATGTTTAGGGTGAGGGTTAGGATGAGGTTTAGGCTTAGGGTGAGGTTTAGGGTGAGGATGAAGGTAAGGGTAAAGGTGAGGTTTAGGCTGAGGGTGAGGGTTAAGTTAAGGGTGAGGGTTAGGGTTAGGTTTAGGGTTAGGGTGAGGTTTAGATTGAGGATTAGTGTTAGGGTTAGTGTGAGGTTTAGGGTGAGGATGAGGGTTAGGGTTAGTGTGAGTGTGAGGGTTAGTGTTAGGGTTAGGGTGAGGTCTAGGGTGAGGGTGAGGGTTAGGATTAGGGTTAGGGTTAGGGTGAGGTTTAGGATTAGGGTGAGGTTTAGGGTTAGTGTGAGGGTTAGTGTGAGGTTTAGGGTTAGATTTAGGGTGAGATTTAGTGTTATGGTGAGGGTTAGGGTTAGGGTGAGGGTTATGGTTAGGGTGCGGGTTAGGGTTATGGTTAGGGTTATTGTTAGGTTTAGTGTTATGGTTAGGTTGAGTGTGAGGGTTACGGTTAGGGTTAGGGTTAGCCTTAGTTTTAGGCTGAGGGTTTGGGTGAGGGTGAGGGTTAGGGTTAGTTTGAAGGTAACGGTTAGGGTTAGGTTTAGTGTTAAGGATACGGTTAGAGTTATTGTTAGGGTGAGGGTGAGGTTTAGGGGTAGGTTTAGTTTTAGACTGAGGTTTAGGGTGAGTATTAGGGTTAGGATGATGGTTAGGGTAGGGGTGACGGTAAGGGTAAACGTGAGGGTTAGGTTGAGGTGAGGGTTACGGTAAGGTTGACTATTAGGGTTTAGTTGAGGGTTAGGTTTAGGGTTAGGGTGCCAGTTAGGGTTTGCATTAAGTTTAGGGTTAGGGTGAGGTTTAGATTAAGGATTACAGTGAGGGTGAGGGTTAGGGTTATTTTGAGGGTTAGGGTTAGGATTAGGGTTAGGGTTAGGGTGAGGTTTAGGGTTAGTGTTAGGGTGAGGGTAAGGAAGAAGTATTGGGATAGAATTAGGGTTAGGGTGAGGCCTAGGGTGAGGATGAGGTTTAGGGTTAGGATTAGGGTGAGGTTTAGGGTTAGGGTTATTGTTAGGGTGAGGGTGAGGGTCAGGTGTAGGGTTAGTGTTAGGGTTAAGGTTAGGGTGAGAGTTAGGTTGAGGTTTAGGGTTAGGGTTAGGATTAGGGTTAGGGTGAGGGTTAGGGTTAGATTGAGGATTAGTGTTAGGGTTAGTGTGAGGTTTAGTGTGAGGCTGAGGGTTAGGGTTAGGGTGAGAGCTAGGGTTAGGCTGAGATTAGGGTTAGTGTTAGGGTGAGTTTTAGGGTTAGGGTTATGTTTAGGGTTAGTGTGAGGGTTAGTTTTAGGGTGATGGTTAGTGTTAGGGTGAGGGTTACGGTTAGGGTGATGGTTATTTTTAGGGTGAGGGTGAGGGTTAGAGTTAGGGTTAGGGTTATTGATAGGGTTCGGGTTAGGTTGAGGTTGAGATTTAGGGTTAGAGTTAAGGTTAGTGTAAGGGTTAGGGTTAGGGTAAGGGTTAGGGTTAGGATTAGGCTTAGGCTTATGCTTAGGCCGAGCATCAGGATGAGGGTTAGGGTTCAGAATAGGGTGAGGGTTAAGGTTAGGGTTAGGGTGAGTGTTAGGATGAGGTTTAGGGTTAGGATTAGGGTTAGAGTGAGGGCTAGGGTGAGGGTTAGTGTGAGGCTTAGGTTTAGGGATATGGATAGGTTTAGGATTAGTGTTTGGGTGTGGTTGAGTGTGAGGGTTAGGGTTAGGGTAAGGGTTAGGGTGAGAGTTAGGGTTCGGTTTAAGTTTAGGGTCAGGGTGACTTTTAGGGTAAGTGTTCTGGTGATGGTGAGTGTTAGGGTTAGGTTGAGGGTTAGGGTTAGGATTAGGGTTAGGGTGAGGGTGAGGGTTAGGGTTAGTGTTAGGGTAAGGGATAGGATCCGGGTTAGGATTAGGATTAGGGAGAGGGCTATGGTGAGGGTGAGGTTTAGGTTTAGGTTTAGTGTGAGTTTTAGGGTTAGGGCGAGGGTGAGATTTAGGGTTAGACATAGGGTTAGTGTTAGGGTTAGGATAAGGGTGAGCATTAGGGTTAGGGTTAGTGTTAGGCTTAAGCTGAGGCTTAGGCTGAGCATGAGGGTGAGGGTTAGGGTTAGGGATAAGGTAATGTTTAGGGTTAGGGTAAGGATTAGGTTTAAGATGAGGGTGAGGTTTATGGTTATATTTAGGGTTACTTGGAGGGTTAGGTCGAGGGTGAGGGTTAGGGATAGTGTTAGGGTTAATGTTAGGGTGAGGGTTAGGATGAGGTTTAGGGTTATGCTTAGGGTTAGGGTTAAGATTAGGTTTAGGGTGAGTGTGAGTCTTAGGGTTAGGCTTAGGCTTAGGGTTAGGCTGAGGGTGAGGATGGGGGTGTGGATTAGGGTTAGCGTGTTGGTTAGGTTTAGGGTTACAGTGAGGGTTAGGATGAAGGTTAGGTTTAGGATGAGGGTTAGGGTGAGGGCTAGAGTGATAGTGAACGTTAGGTTAAGGGTTAGGCTTAGGCTTAGGGTTAGGCTGAGCGTGTGGTTGAGGGTGAGGTTTAGGGTTAGGGTGATGGTTAGGTTTATGGTTACGGTGAGGGTTAGGATGAGGTTTAGGGTTAGAGTGAGGGTTAGGGTGGGGATGATGGTAAGGATAAAGTTGAAGTTTAGGCTGAGGGTGAGGGTTAAGATAAGGGTGAGTGTCAGGTTTAGGTTTAGGTTTAGGGTAACTGTTAGGGTTATGGTTAGTGTGAGGGTTAGATTGAGAATTAGGGTTAGGGTTAGTGTGAGGTTTAGGGTGAGGATGAGGGTTAGGGTTAGGGTGAGGGTGACGGTTAGAATTAGGGTTAGGGTGAGGGCTAAGGGTGATGGTGAGTGCTAGGTTCATTGTTAGGGTTAAGGTGAGGTTTAGGATTAGGGTGTTATGTTTAGTGTGAGGGTTAGTGTTAGGTTTAGGGTTATTGTTAGTGTGAGGTAGGGTGAGTGTTATGATTGGGGTGAGGGTTAGCGTTAGGGTTAGGGTTATTGTTAGGTTTAGGGAAAGATTTACGGTTACAGTGAGGGTGAGGGTGAGGGTTAGTGTTAGGGTTAGGGTGAGGGTTAGTGTTAGGGTTATGGTTAGAGTTAGGGTTAGGGTGAGGTTGAGCTTTAGGGGTAGAGTTAGGGTTAGGGTGAGAGATAGGGTGAGGGTTAGGTTTAGGGTGCGGGTTAGGGTGGGGGTGACGTTACGGTAAAGGTGATGGTTAGGCTGAGGGTGAGGGTTACGGTAAGGGTGAGGTTTAGTGTTATGGTGAGGTTCAGTGTTAGGTTTAGGGTGAGGGTGAGGGTTAGATTGAGGATTAGTGTTAGGGTTAGTGTAAGGTTTAGGGTGAGGATGAGGGTTAGGGCTAGAGTGAGAGCTAGGATGAGGGTGAGGGTTAGGTTTAGTGTTAGGGTGAGGTTTAGCGTTAGGGTGATGTTTAGGGTTAGTGTGAGGGTTAGTGTTAGGGTTAATGTTAGAGTTAGGGAGAGGGTAATTGTTAGGGTGAGGGTTGGGGTTAGTGTGAGGGTTATGTTTAGGGTGAGGGTTAGGGTTAGGGTGAGGGTAAGGGTTAGGGTTAAGGTTATTGATAGGGTTAGGGTTAGGGAGAGGGTGAGGGTGAGATTTAGTGTTAGAGTTAGGGTTAGTGTTAAGGTTAAGGTTGGGGTTAGGCTCAGGCTTAGGCCTAGGCTGAGCATCAGGGGGAGGGTTAGGGTTCGGGATAGGGTGAGGGTTAGGGTTAGGGTTAGTGTGAGGGTTGAGATGAGGTTTTTGTTTAGGATTAGTGTTAGAGTGAAGGCTAGGGTGAGGGTTAGGGTGAGGGTTAGCTTTACAGTGAGAGATAGGGTTCGGGTTAAATCTATGGTCAGGGTGACTGTTAGGGTAAAGGTTACTGTTAGGGTGAGGGTTAGGGTTAGGTTGAGGGTTAGGGTTAGGGTGAGGGTGAGGATGAGGGTTAGGGTTAGTGTTAGGGTGAGGGATAGGATGAGGTTTAGGATTAGGATTAGTGTGAGGGCTAGGGTGAGGTTGAGGTTTAGGGTTAGGGTTAGGGTGAGGTTTAGGGTTATTAGTGTTAGGTTTAGGGTTATTGTTAGTGTGATTGTAAGTGTTAGGGTGAGGGTGAGGGGTAGGGTGAGTGTTATGATTGGTGTGAGGGTTAGCGTTAGGGTTAGGGTTATTGTTAGGTTTAGGGAAAGATTTACGGTTACAGTGAGGGTGAGGGTGAGGGTTAGTGTTAGGGTTAGGGTGAGGGTTAGTGTTAGGGTTATGGTTAGAGTTAGGGTTAGGGTGAGGTTGAGCTTTAGGGGTAGAGTTAGGGTTAGGGTGAGAGATAGGGTGAGGGTTAGGTTTAGGGTGCGGGTTAGGGTGGGGGTGACGTTACGGGTAAAGGTGATGGTTAGGCTGAGGGTGAGGGTTACGGTAAGGGTGAGGTTTAGTGTTATGGTGAGGTTCAGTGTTAGGTTTAGGGTGATGGTGAGGGTTAGATTGAGGATTAGTGTTAGGGTTAGTGTAAGGTTTAGGGTGAGGATGAGGGTTAGGGCTAGAGTGAGAGCTAGGATGAGGGTGAGGGTTAGGTTTAGTGTTAGGGTGAGGTTTAGCGTTAGGGTGATGTTTAGGGTTAGTGTGAGGGTTAGTGTTAGGGTTAATGTTAGAGTTAGGGAGAGGGTAATTGTTAGGGTGAGGGTTGGGGTTAGTGTGAGGGTTATGTTTAGGGTGAGGGTTAGGGTTAGGGTGAGGGTAAGGGTTAGGGTTAAGGTTATTGATAGGGTTAGGGTTAGGGTCAGGGTGAGGGTGAGATTTAGTGTTAGAGTTAGGGTTAGTGTTAAGGTTAAGGTTGGGGTTAGGCTCAGGCTTAGGCCTAGGCTGAGCATCAGGGGGAGGGTTAGGGTTCGGGATAGGGTGAGGGTTAGGGTTAGGGTTAGTGTGAGGGTTGAGATGAGGTTTTTGTTTAGGATTAGTGTTAGAGTGAAGGCTAGGGTGAGGGTTAGGGTGAGGGTTAGCTTTACAGTGAGAGATAGGGTTCGGGTTAAATCTATGGTCAGGGTGACTGTTAGGGTAAAGGTTACTGTTAGGGTGAGGGTTAGGGTTAGGTTGAGGGTTAGGGTTAGGGTGAGGGTGAGGATGAGGGTTAGGGTTAGTGTTAGGGTGAGGGATAGGATGAGGTTTAGGATTATGATTAGTGTGAGGGCTAGGGTGAGGTTGAGGTTTAGGGTTAGGGTTAGGGTGAGGTTTAGGGTTATTAGTGTTAGGTTTAGGGTTATTGTTAGTGTGATTGTAAGTGTTAGGGTGAGGGTGAGGGGTAGGGTGAGTGTTATGATTGGGGTGAGGGTTAGCGTTAGGGTTAGGGTTATTGTTAGGTTTAGGGAAAGATTTACGGTTACAGTGAGGGTGAGGGTGAGGGTTAGTGTTAGGGTTAGGGTGAGGGTTAGTGTTAGGGTTATGGTTAGAGTTAGGGTTAGGGTGAGGTTGAGCTTTAGGGGTAGAGTTAGGGTTAGGGTGAGAGATAGGGTGAGGGTTAGGTTTAGGGTGCGGGTTAGGGTGGGGGTGATGTTACGGGTAAAGGTGATGTTTAGGCTGAGGGTGAGGGTTACGGTAAGGGTGAGGTTTAGTGTTATGGTGAGGTTCAGTGTTAGGTTTAGGGTGAGGGTGAGGGTTAGATTGAGGATTAGTGTTAGGGTTAGTGTAAGGTTTAGGGTGAGGATGAGGGTTAGGGCTAGAGTGAGAGCTAGGATGAGGGTGAGGGTTAGGTTTAGTGTTAGGGTGAGGTTTAGCGTTAGGGTGATGTTTAGGGTTAGTGTGAGGGTTAGTGTTAGGGTTAATGTTAGAGTTAGGGAGAGGGTAATTGTTAGGGTGAGGGTTGGGGTTAGTGTGAGGGTTATGTTTAGGGTGAGGGTTAGGGTTAGGGTGAGGGTAAGGGTTAGGGTTAAGGTTATTGATAGGGTTAGGGTTAGGGTGAGGGTGAGGGTGAGATTTAGTGTTAGAGTTAGGGTTAGTGTTAAGGTTAAGGTTGGGGTTAGGCTCAGGCTTAGGCCTAGGCTGAGCATCAGGGGGAGGGTTAGGGTTCGGGATAGGGTGAGGGTTAGGGTTAGGGTTAGTGTGAGGGTTGAGATGAGGTTTTTGTTTAGGATTAGTGTTAGAGTGAGGGCTAGGGTGAGGGTTAGGGTGAGGGTTAGCTTTACAGTGAGAGATAGGGTTCGGGTTAAATTTATGGTCAGGGTGACTGTTAGGGTAAAGGTTACTGTTAGGGTGAGGGTTAGGGTTAGGTTGAGGGTGAGGATGAGGGTTAGGGTTAGTGTTAGGGTGAGGGATAGGATGAGGTTTAGGATTAGGATTAGTGTGAGGGCTAGGGTGAGGTTGAGGTTTAGGGTTAGGGTTAGGGTGAGGTTTAGGGTTAGGGTTAGGGTTAGGCTTAGGGTGAGGATGAGGTTTAGTGTTAGAGTTAGGGTAAGGGTGAGGCTGAGGTTGAGGGTTAGGTTTAAGGTTAGTGTAAGAGATAGGGTTAGGGTGAGTGTTAGGGTGAGGGTTAGGTTAAGGGTTAGGGTAAGGGTTAGGATTAGGTTTAGGATGAGGGTTAAATTTAGCTTTAAGGTTAGGATTAGTGTAAGGTTTAGGATGAGGATGAGGATTAGGGTTAGGGTTACGGTGAGGCTGTGGTTTTGGGGTGGCATTAGGGTTAGGTTGATTGTTAAGGTGAGGTTTATGGTTAGGGTAAGGTTTAGTGTGGGGGTGATGGTAAGGGTAAACGTGAGGGTTAGGCTGAGGGTGAGGTTTACATTGGGGTGAGGTTGAGGGTTAGGGTGTGGGTTAGGGTTAGGGGAAGGGTGTGGGTGAGGGTTAGATTGAGGATTAGTTTTAGGGTTAGTGTGAGGTTTAGGGTGAGGATGAGAGTTAGGGTTATTGTGAGGTCTAGGGTGAGGGTGAGGTTTAGGTTTAGGTTTAGGGTGAGGTTTAGTGTTAGGGTGATGATTAGGGTTAATGTAAGGGTTAGTGTTAGGGTTAGGGTTAGTGTTAGGGTGAGGGTAAGTTTTAGGGTGAGGGTTAGTGTTAGGGTGAGGGTTATGGTTAGGTTGAGGGTTAGGGTTAGTGTTTGGTTATTGTTAGGGTTAGCGTTACGGTTACGGTTACGGTGAGGGTGAGGGTGATTGTTAGGGTTAGGGTTAGTATGAGGTTTAGGTTTAGGGTAAGGGTTAGAGTTAGGGTTAGGGTGAGAGTGAGGTTTACGGTTAAAGTTAGGGTTAGTGTTAGGGTTAGTATTAGGGTGAGGGTTTGGATTAGAGTTACGCTTAGGCTTAGGCTTAGGCCAAGCATGAGGGTAAGGGTTAGGGTTAGGTTTAGTGTTAGGGTTAGTGTTATTTTTAGGGTTAGGTTTAGAGTTATGGGGAGATTGAGGGTGAGGGTGAGGGTTAGGGTTAGGGTGAGGTTTAGCGTGAGGTTTACGGTTAGGGTTAGGGTGAGGGTGAGGTTTAGGGTTAGAGTTAGTGTTAGGTTGAGGGTTAGGGAGAAGTTTAGCATTATTGTTAGTGTTAGGGTTACGGGGATGTTGAGGGTTAGGTTGAGGTTTAGGGATTGGGTAAGGTTTAGTATTAGGGTGAGTTTGAGGGTGAGTTTGACGGTTAGGG